>NC_061836.1:21745737-21750737 GCF_019202785.1 Penaeus chinensis
TGTCTATGATTAGGTTATTATACTTTCTGTAAATACTTAAAAGCTGCAACAGGATTTTTTGCCTTCGCAAAAATTATCATAATTCCAATAACAGTAAATGCCCTTGTTATCGAGTAAGTGGGTGAACGCGTAACCAAAACTTCTACTTTGCTTTACAGTTCAGTCGTGTCACCACATTCCTGAACTAATATTAAATAAATATTTGTTGATGCAAAAAAAAAAAAAAAAAAAAAAAAAAAAAAAAAAAAAAAAACAAGTAACAGATGCAAGAATTACACTTGAACATTCAGACTTCAAATATATACAAATATATACAAATAATAACACAGGGAAACAACTAGGGAACTAGGGAAACAACTTCATTATACATGTATGAAAGATCCTCGATAGATCCTTGGTGTAGCTCACACAGTACGGTTGAGGAAAATACAAAAGGCAAGGTCTCTTCATTATGGTATAAAGCTGTTTAATGTACACCGAAGCACATGTGAAACATGCCTCTGTGCAATGCGGGAGTGTTGAAAAAGGAATGCTTAATGTCAACACGTAACGAACTACTACCGAGAGTTTAAAGTACAAGGTCTGAATGGAATTACAATATAGACAGATAGATACATCGATATATGTGTGTGCATGTACATTTTATTTTATATTGTTACTGTGTCAATGTTACAAGAACTCACCATAAGGGAATTCATTATAAATATTGATAAGGTTTCGGCAGAAATCCTGTTGTCATCACCAGGGTGAAATATTAATTCCATCTTAACATTCTACAATTATGCAAATAACAAAGGCTGATAGTAACAGAGTTCAGCACACTGAATCCATAGTTGGCAAAACAATAAAACACACAAGAACACATATATATAAATATGTGCGTATATATATATATATATATATATATATATATATATATATATATATATATGTATATATATATACACATATATATAAAAATGTGTATATGTATATGTACACAGGCGACCGCTCCCGTCTAGACGTTCGGAATGGTTTCCGAGTGCCGCCCCCGCGCGGCCTACCCCTCGCGACGGTCGAGCCCCCGCGGTTCTTCTCCCTTTGGCCACGTCCTGCTGATAGCGTCGAGCTAGATCCCGGGTCGTGACACCCTTGCGGCGAGAGAGAAAGAAACCCCTGGCAATCACACTCCCCTCCCCCATCCCCTTCACGCGCACGCCCGCGCGCGCGTGCGGGCCGGGGTGAGGCTGGGCCCTCGAGCCCCCAAATCCCCGTTCGTCCGTTCGTTGGTTCGGTCCTGCGAAGGGGAGGAGTGGGAAGCAAGGAAGCAAGGAAGGAGGGAAGGGCGGGCAGCTGTGCCGCAGGGCGCGGCTGCCCCCAGTCCGCGCCTTTCTTTTTCCCCCTTCCCCCCTCTCGCTGGTGACGGCGACGACGACGGTGACGATGACGATGGCAAAAGCGAAAATTGCAAAGCAACACGAGAGAGGGCTCGCGCCCGGGTGGGAGCCTGCCGCGGCCGTTGCTCTGGCCCGGCAATGCTCGTTCTCTCCCACCCCTGCGTGCGGCGCACCCTGACGAGGAAGCAAGCCATCCGGCGGTCCGCCTCCACCCCGCTACCCCCTCTTTCTTTCCCTCTTTGCCGCCTCTCTCCAAGACCCTCCCTCCCTCCGCCTCTCTCTCTCTCTCTCCCCGTCCCCTCTCTGTGGGGGTTGGGGCAGCGAGCAGCAGCAGCGGAGGCGGGGCAGGGCGGGCGGGAGCAGCGCGGCGAGAGCTCGAGAAGAAGAAGGAGAGGAGAGAGCGTGTGGGTGCGCGGACTGGCCCCCATGCGAAAAGCCGAAAAGAAAAAGAAAAAGGAAAAGGAAGAGCTGGGAAGACTACCACCAGGGGCGACACGACGACAAGTCGTTCGTTCGTTCGTCGTCGCTGTGTGTGGTCTCTCTCTGTCTCTGTCTCCTCTATGATTTCTACCTGGTTGATCCTGCCAGTAGTCATATGCTTGTCTCAAAGATTAAGCCATGCATGTGTAAGTACAGGCCGACTTAAGGCGAAACCGCGGACGGCTCATTAAATCAGATATAACTCATTGGATCTCTGCTGAACCGCACTACTTGGATAACTGTGGTAATTCTAGAGCTAATACATGCCTTTGTAGTCTCCGACCGCGAGGGAGGAGCGCTTTTATTAGACCAAAACCCTCGGCGACCGGCCCTTCAACCGGCCGGCCGCGATCTCCTTGGTGAATCAGAATAACTTTCGCCGAGCGCACGACCCCTCCCGTAACCCGGGTTGGGTCGGCGCCGCGTCCTGCAGGCGTCTGCCTTATCAGCTCTCGATTGTAGGTTAAACGCCTACAATGGCTATCACGGGTAACGGGGAATCAGGGTTCGATTCCGGAGAGGGAGCCTGAGAAACGGCTACCACATCTAAGGAAGGCAGCAGGCGCGCAAATTACCCACTCCCGGCACGGGGAGGTAGTGACGAAAAATACTGTTGCGAGCCCCGAACGGGGCCTCGCAATTGGAATGAGTACACTTTAAATCATTCCCCGTGCCGCCCCGCTTCTCGGTCGGTTTGTGGCCCTGCCCTTCACACAGGCGACCGCTCCCATCTAGACGTCCGGAATGGTTTCCGAGTACCGCCCCCCCCCCCTCACTGAGGTGAAACAACCTTTGGATGGTTGCTTCAGAGGGATGAAAGGAACCAGCTGGCAAAAGGACAAAACCCCCCTTCCCTCACTGAGGTGAAACAGCCTTTGGATGGCTGCTTCAGAGGGAAGGGGGAAACACTTTGAAAAGACACAGGTCCTTTCCTTCTTCACTGAGGTGAAACAACCTTTGGGTGGTTGCTTCAGAGGAATGTAACTAACTGCCTGGCAAGAACGCAAAACCTCCCTTCCCTCACTGAGGTGAAACAGCCTTTGGGTGCCTGTTTTAGAGGGAAGGGGGAACTACTTTGGAAAGACACAGGTCCTTTCCTTCCTCACTGAGGTGAAACAACCTTTGGGTGGTTGCTTCAGAGGGATGAAAGGAACTGCCTGGCAAAAGTACAAAACCCCCCTTCCCTCACTGAGGTGAGGCAGCCTTTGGATGGCTGTCTCAGAGGGAAGGAGGAATCCCTCTGAAAAGACACAGGTCCTTTCCTTCCCCACTGAGGTGAGACAACCTTTGGGTGGTTGCCTCAGGGGAACGAAAGGAAGTGCCTGACAAGAACGCAAAACCTCCCTTCTCTCACTAAGGTAAAACAGCCTTTGGGTGGCTGTTTCAGAGGGAAGGGGGAACTACTTTGAAAAGACACAGGTCCTTTCCTTCCTCACTGAGGTGAAACAACCTTTGGGTGGTTGCTTCAGAGGGATGAAAGGAACTGCTTGGTAAAAGTGCAAGACTCCTCTTCCCTCACTGCGGTGAAGCAACATTTGGGTGGCTGCCTCAGAGGGCTGAGCAAAAGGGCTCCAAACAATGATATCTCGTAGGTGGAAGGGCATCCCCTCTGGTCTCTTCCCAGGGGTTTACACCTACCCACGCGTTTGCCGTGCGTGGCAGCCTTGTGCGCTGTGGAGACGGGAGTCCTGGAGGTTGAGCGATGCCGTGAACGAATAGAGGACCTCTTTGGTCCTCTATTCCAGCAAGACAGGCGGCCTGATCCCGGCCCGGTCACGGTCAATCGGCTGGTCTCCCCCGGGAGGCTAGGGTCAAGCAGTCATGCCGCCATTGGCACTCACAATGGTCCGTGAGCGCCGTCACAATGGCTATTGGCTGCGTATATCCTCTCATCACTTCTGTTGCTGTTAGACACTGGTTCTGACACTCAGCTTCCCCTTGTTGGACTCCGTGGTGGGTGGGGGCGTGAGAGGATGAAGCACTTACCAATTTATGGAAAAAATTACAAAACACCCCCCCCCCCCCCCAGACTGATACAAATGTTGACGAACCGCGCAAGGCCCAGACCACGGCAGTCACCATGAAGGCATATGTGCCTTCCGGTGGCAAAAGAAAGCCCCATGCACAGGATGACACTGTCACCCCTGCTGCTAAGGTGGACAAGACCGAAGCCAATGGGTCTGTCCACCGAATAGTCAGACATCTTGACTCGCGAGCTGGCCTCTCCAGGCCAACAGCTAAGCCAGGGAGGCCCCTGAGTTCTCAGACGGCCTCCCCGATTGAGAGGGGAGAGCAGGCTGAACCAGCCGCATCAGCTGCTGCCTCCACAAACAAGTCCGAAAGCCGAAAGGGCGGGCCGAAGCGTCCGAGGCCGGACACCGACTCTGATGAAGAGTCGGGACCCTCTAAACGCTTCGCCCAGTTCAAAGTGCCAGCTAAACCCGAAGGCTTCGACAATGCCTACCAATTGGTCAGGGCATTGGAGTTGCAACGGAAAATCCGGTTGTCGATCCGGGTCGCCCGAGAGCAGGGCATGATCATAATGCCCAAAGATCAAGCTACCTTGAATTTCCTCTGGGAAACGAAGGAGCTAGCCGATGGGAGGAAAGTGAGTCTTTCCCCACTAAGTCCCGAGGAAAAGAGAACCAAGATGGTGCTACTTGGCTTCTCAGGCTCGTACGATGTGGAGCTGATCGCTTCACACCCACAGGTCGTGCAGGCTTCCCGAATGTCGAAGGGGAAGACCCCAACCAGGCAAGTCCTGGTGACCATGAAAGGTACCCCAACCACTACCCTTGACCTGGGTAACTGGGGCACCTACAACCTTCGAACGTACGTGCCAGAACCACTTCGGTGTTCCAAGTGCCAGAAATGCGGTCACCACCAGGCTAACTGTACAGCCAAGCCTAAATGGGGTGTCTGTAGCAAGGCACACAACACAGAGGTATGCCTCAAGTCATACAAAGAGGAAAAGAGGGACACAACAGCCAAATGTCCCAACTGTGTCAAGAAGCATCATGCCTGGAGCCTGACTTGCTCTGTCAGGAAAGAGGCGGCCCTCAGGCGACAAGAGGTTGCTCAAAACCGACCAGACTTTGTTCCTGCCCCACCGGGCACCCATGTCTGGGGAAGGAACAAAAGCGA
>NC_061836.1:21765737-21773237 GCF_019202785.1 Penaeus chinensis
GTATATTATAAACATTATAATTACTATAATGTTATAATCATTAGTAACAGCAAAATAAGATAAAATATTTTCGTAAATCAAAGAAAAGGGTAAACGGGCGAGACAGGCAGTACTCGTAACTGGCTCATTGGTGACTTAGTACAAGTGTTGCCATCTATGCGTAAAAACAATCAAACAAGTAACTCACAGTGGGCATAGCACGTACGATACGTACACGTCAGGCCCGTCGGCATAGGAATATACATATATGTGTATATATATATATATATATATATATGTATAATATATGTGTAATATATATATATATATATATATATACCGTATATATATATATATATATATATGTATAACATATGTGTAATATATATATATATATATATATATATATATGTATAACACATGTGTAATATATATATATATATATATATATATATATATACATGTATATATAAATCATATTTCTTATGTCACTAAAGAATTCATCAGGATCGATTTTCATCACAAACGACTTAGAAGGAAGCCCCCCCCCCCCCCTCCCCGCTCGCCAGGACCCATAAATCCGGCGGCGGGGAACGACCGCCTCCCCGAGTCACCTTCGAGGCGGACCGTCGTTTACGGCATCGGCTGTTGTGCGACCATTGTTTTCCCAGCAATAACCACAATGTATTGCCGACCTCGGGCTTCGACAGGTCTTTGCTGATCTGGCAGTTTCGGCTTTCAGGGATGCCGAGGACATGTAACAAGTTGCGCTGTATTTCTTGTCTCTATCTGTTCGTCTCTTATCTTTGGCTCTTATCTGCCACTGTTCTTTCAGCTCTGTGAAAACTCGTACAGGGAGAAGCTAAACCAGTGTTTATTTTTTTTTTTTTCTACTAGTGATCTTTTTGGCTAGTGAAAATAACCTTCCAACTTATCCACTTCACCTTAATGTCAGTTTAGAAAGACATGTAACGCTCATAATTTATCCTGTTTTTCCCGCGATAAATAAATCTGCGATCACCAGACTCATTATGTTTTCTTTTAAATGAAGAGAAGATAAGGGAAGTAAATACTGAAGTACAGTACCGACAATAAGCGAAGGCCCAGACATGGTTGTACAGCATTATCATGTCGCTCGTTTTCCTTCTTTCATCCAAAGTAATAAGCCCTTTTTTCTGTAGTTTATCTTCGTAGTTCTTATCTCTTTAGTTGCCCAACTTGTGGCTGCTCTTTGTACTCTTTCCAGTTTGTCTGTATCCTCCTATGTGTAATATATATATATATATATATATATATATATATATATATATATATATATATATGTATGTATATATATATATATATATGTATGTATATATATATATATATATATATATATATATATATATGTATGTATATATATATATATATATATATGTATGTATATATATATATATATATATATATATATGTATATATATATGTATATATATGTATGTATATATATATATATATATATATATATATGTATGTATATATATATATATATATATATATATATATATATATATATATGTGTGTGTATGTATGTATGTATGTATGTATGTATGTATGTATGTATGTATGTATGTATGTATGTATGTGTAGATAGATAGATAGATAGATAGATAGATAGGATATAGATATATGTAGCTGAGATATATGTGAAAAAAAAACACTATATAGCATAGTGTGTGCTCGTATGTTGTATCAGATGTAAGGTATACGATATCAAAATTAAGATACAAGAAGCAGGAAATTATGTAACATATTTCCTCCTCAGACTTCCCATCGCGACAAAAGAACACAGATTAAAGTCGTGAGAGACATTAATGCTCGTGCAGGTCGCCGTGAAAGTCGTGGGGCACGAGGGTCGTCCAGTTATTAGCCAGCAGCCATCGCACCCTCCGCCGCCTTTGCCCGGACTAACGCGCTTTGATGGCCCACTTCTCAGGGGATCTCCGCGTATGTGATTATCGCGGTGAAGGCATTTAAGCAGAACTTTCTGCGTTGTTGGATAATCTATATAACGATACTTTTGACGCGTGCTTCCTCCACAATGAACTCTTAAGGCTTTCTATCTTTCCATTTATATGGACTAGGGAATATATGATTGATTTATGACTTGACAGTATAAATCCCAAAATAGGCTTGACTGATATACAATAAAATAATGTCAGTCTATAAATGTTACGCAGTATTTACCATCATACCATATGATGCACGACGAAATAGAATTCAACCATACATTTAGTCAGATAATCCTTTATTCAAATTTAATTATGTACTTGTTTCGAAATTTAAAAAATGAAGGGGATTTTACTCTTAATCTATAAAAAAAAAAAAAAAAAATTGTGTTAGGTAGTACTTCAACCCGAACGTCAGGTGAGGCAGCAGAGCAAAGTGAAATGTTAATTGATTATTTACACACACAAGGAAACATAACAAAAAGTGCACAATTAAATATTTTTTATAATCGTGTGATGAATTGTCTAACATAATTCGAAACAATAGTATTTTTCATTTTTTTCATTCAAACGTTTGCTTACATATGTGATAAAAAACACAAGTGAACACAAACACCTACGTATACATACACACACAAACACATACATATATATAAACACACACACACAGAAAAAAAACACACACACAACACACACACACACTCACTCACTCACTCACTCACTCACTCACTCACTCACTCACACACACACACACACACACACACACACACACACACACACACACACATATATATATATATATATATATATATATATATATATATATGTATGTATGTATGTATATGTACATATATAAGTATACGTATATGTACATGTATATGTATATGTATATAATATATATATATATATATATATATATATATATATATGTATATATATATATATTTATATATATGTATATATATATATATATATATATATATATATATATATATATATATATATTTATATATATATATATCCGTGTGTGGGTGTAGATGCGAATATTTTAATATATGCTGCTTAAAATAAAAGCAGAATGCATCGTTAACCTTGATCTCTTGCTAGCTCGCATAAGATAATTACGCAGTAGATAGACACCATGAGATTAAAATCTTATCTGTGTAAGCTGACTTAAAATCTAACTACTATTGAATTATGAGACTAGGCCTGTGCCTACAGCAATATAATAAACTTATTTAAAAATAAAACATTTTTATTCGGATATTGCGTAAACACTCACATGCATGAAAATCTGATATTTGGGTTTCTCAATAGATTTTGGAAATTACCTTCCAACTACGACGCAATTAACCTTTTCGGGAGATATTTTGGGAATGTATACTGATGAGATTTTAATTTAGATACGGGACGGCCATTGGCACGTGCAGTTCTATTCAAATATTCGTCATACAGTACTTTAATTTTCAATTACCAATTCTACCTTCTAGTCTGAGTGTAACTGCAAAATTATTACGTGGAGAGTGCCAATGAAATGAACTCGCAAAAAAGAAAGTATACTTACATGTACATGAAATTAAGGGAAGGAATTGCAGAAGAGAGAGGCCGAGGGAAGATGTCACAGAGCAGAGCAATTCAAAGGGCGATTTCCACACATTGATTGCCCCGTGGAAGAGACCTGGCAAGTGTTGCTATCTTCCTTAAAGGGGGAAGCTGTAACTCATTACTTCATCAGAGCAAGTTAAACAGAGTGAAGGCTGCCATCATCAGACAGGCATAAGAGGTGGAATGGGAGTGTAATAAAGTCATTTGATAGGTAAATTGCTTTTGATTCGACACGATGATGAAGGGAGCTGATGATATGATGACAATATTCTAGAAATGGAAATATGAGGCGAGTATAGAACTTGGATGACGAAAATAGAGAGAAGCTTAACGGCAGTGGAGAAGAAAAGTCTAGTTATTTTCTGGGGATTTGAAACTAAATGAAATAGGCTTTCAAGTCAGGTACAAAATATTCTGGACGTTTTAAATATGAAAATACGAAAGAGGTTGAATAAGAGAAAATTAAATAGCTGGGAGGCAATGGTAGAAGTGTCTCTGTTATAGAGGAGATTTCTATAAGAATAAACATTTTTTCGGGAACAAAATAAATTCGGAGGAGGTTAATGTTGTAATAAATATATGACGATCTGCTGAAAAGTTTAAGATTTCTTTGAAGACAAAAGGACTAAAGACAGACAAAGTAGAATAGAATGCAAAGCTTACAAACACGCACACGCACGCACACACGCATGCACGCACGCACACACACACACACACAATTATATATACACACAATTATAATTATTTATATATGAACATATATATATGTGTGTGTGTGTGTGTTTGTGTGTGATTGTGTGTGTGTGTGTTATATATACATACATATATATATATATATATATATATATATATATATATATATATATATATATATATATATATATATATAGATGCACACGCACAAGCACAAGTAGCCACACACACACACCTTTTATTCCTATTTGGTCCCTAAGCTTCTCTTGCCTCATAGGGGTATTCCGGGCTCCTCTTTCCCAGGTGATATCTGGCCTTAAACCAGGTGTGAACCTTACGATATATATATATATATATATATATATATATATATATATATATATATATATATATATATATGTGTGTGTGTGTGTGTGTGTGTGTGTGTGTGTGTGTGTGTGTGTGTGCATATATACATACACACATACACACACACACATATAAGTGTGTGTGTGTTTACAGATTAACTTCATTAGCGTAAATGTCACTGGGATATAAGAAATTTAGGGATGTTTATATTCAGAGTTCACTACAGTCATAATCCTTTTCTTAATCCCTTTTGCAGAGATAATTATTTTTTTAAGCTGGCAATTTTTCCATAGTTTTTCGTTATCTTTTCTCCCTGTTTTGGTCATAGCAGTACTTTTACAGTAGATGTACCGTCGCAAAACGATTGTGCTAGCAAGAATTGGGTGCATTCCATTTTGTTTAACCAAATCACAGGAAATGGAGTGATTACTGCATCAACTAAGAAGGAAGATTGTTTTACTGAACGGATTGTACTGTACACAATTTAAAAATCTACAGTTTTACAGACATTACTGACTTATGGAGGAAATGCATTATGTATTAATATCACTAAGATTTTTGTTATGAATTTCTTACCTTTATTTATTTATTTTTTATTTTTTTTGAGAAATTACTTCTCATCAACAGATAATGTCATTAGCAAGTCCGCTTGACAAATTAATTAAATGTTATAACTAAAACTACATTAGTTGCCTTCAACTATATAGTTTACTTATTCAAGTTCTTCTAATGATTTGGATATTCAGTTTGCTTACTAAAATTTCTAATACCATATCTTTGTAACATTTCTACATATTCAGATCTTTGTGATGAAGTAATATAATGCAATATAGGTCTTAGTAATCATTACGCATACATACATATATATGTATATATATATATATATATATATATATATATATATATATATATATATATATATACATGCACACACACACACACACACACACACACACACACACACACACACACACACACATATATATATATATATATATATATATGAATACATATCTTTACAAATATGAGTATATAGACATATATATGTGTACACACACACACGCACACACACACACACACACACACACACACACACACACACACACACACACACACACACACACACACACTCACACACACACACACATGGGTGGGTGCTTCATGCTCAAGGTGATGTGAAGCAATGGTGTGGTAGTCTAGATAGTGTCCAGTGCTTACATGCCTTCTCGCGTGCAGCTGCCACCGCTGGCTAGCCTAGTGCGAGAATGGGAGCAGCTCTGCATAAACCTCCCCTGCCAGGGTCTTGCCAGTCCCCCACCCTCCAGAAAACTTATCGGCAACGTCAAAAATTAATGGATATGCAGGGGGGAGGGGTGTTGTCCCTCCAACCCAGCAAGTGAGGAGGGATGTGGGTCTCATTGGGAGGGCAAGTGTTGGGGTGCAAGTTGGTAACAAGAGTTACTCGTCCTGCCTGCGCCTTGGAACATCTGGTCCTTGCGTCAGGACGAGCGGGTTACCCTTGCTATTGAGGAAACTGAAGAGGTGGCTGCCCTCTCAGTGGTGAGAAGACCTGGCAGCAGCATGATCGGTATGGGTTGGTACACCTACTCCTGGTCTGGCAGTGACGATGGTCACTACCTTCGAGGAGTAGCCATACCTATCTCCAGCCGACTTCAACCCTCGGTAGTTGAACACCGGTTGATGAGCATATTGTGACATTGAAACTGGACCATACTTTTGGCTTCATGTCTATTAGTGCTGTGTACGCTCCTACCGCTGTTTGCAAACTTGATGCTCTATGCCAAAATCACAACTATGGCAAATAATTGTCCCCAGCGAGACATTTGCATTGTTCTGGGCGACTTCATTGCAGTATCCAACTGTGATTGAGCTGGCTACAAGATGTCTGTCAGCTCCCATGGCTTGGGAGCTGATCCCAGCAGCTAGAATAGCCTCCTTCTCCAGGACTTTACTAGGTCCCAAAGATTGAGGATTTCTGGTTCCTGGTATCAGCACTCCAGCCTGCATCACTGGACATGGTATAGCGATACGGGTACTGTGGTCAAGGAGATCGACCACATTCTTGTCAGCACTCGCCAGATAATCATTCAGAATTGCAGGGTTTACTGGAGTACCAAGTTCTGAGGCACTGATCATAGGCTGGTTGTGGCTACCCTATGGGTCCACTACAAAACTCCTCGTCCCTCCAGTAGCCACTCTAGGGTGTTTCTGACAGACTGAGGGAGGAGGGGGTGCCTGAGGATTCACCATGGCAGTCTCTGATCGATTCACAGAACTTAAAAACCTGGGGGATCCAGTTGCTCTGTGGGAGTCCTCCAAGCACAAAACACTCGAAGCAGTGCAGGAGTCTATTGGCTTATGCCTGAGGGCAAGGCAGAATTTCATCTCCCTGGAGACACTGGAAGTCACTGAAGCATGTTACATAGCTCAACTGAATGGCAATCAGGACATGCACTGTTCCTTGGTATGTAGGGCTCGGACACTGCTGAGAAGGGACAATGAACAGTTCATCAGGAATCTTGCTGAGGAGGTTGAATGCCATTTCTAAGACCACCTTGCAGATGACTGCAGTTTGCTCAGTGGATGGACTGATCATCTCAGATCATTTAGGAGTTCGTGAACATTGGGCTGAGTATTTTGAGCAGCTGTAGCAACAGTAAGCTTGTATGCAAGTGGTATCACAATACCTGTGCCAGACCCATCAGCAAGGAACCTCCTATCCTGACTGAGGTTAGGATGGCGATTTCTAAGCTCATTAGTGGGAAAGCCACATGCATATGTGATATCTCTGCTGAACTACTAAAGGCTGGGGTTGAACCTATGGCATGCATGCAGTCTTGACTGCCATCTGATCGGTCGGGGGTTCCAT
>NC_061836.1:21793237-21795737 GCF_019202785.1 Penaeus chinensis
TAATAATAACAATAATAGTATCAATAATAATAATAATAATAACAATAATAATAATAAACATAATGACAAAAATAATAATGTTAAAAATTATGATAAGGATAATAATAAAAATAACGCTAGTCATCATCATCATCATCATAATTAGTATTACTATTATTATCATCATCATTATTATTATTACTATTAGTGATAGTAGTAGTATTAATATAATGATAATATTGATGATAGTAATAATAATAACAATGATAATAATAATTGCAAAGATAATGATAATAATAGTAATGATATTAATCACAATAATAATAATCCTAATGATAAAAAGAAATAGTAATAGACATAATGATCATGATAATAATAATAAAAATAACAAAAAATATAATAATGATAATAATGATAATAATAACAATAACAAAAATTATAATAATGATAATAATGATAACATTAATAATAACAAAGATCATAATAACAATAACAAAAATTATAATAATGATAATAATGATAATAATGATAATAATGATAATAATGATAATAATGATAATAATGATAATAATGATAATAATAATAATATAATAATAATAATAATAATATAATAATAATAATATAATAATAATAATAACAATAACAAAAATTATAATAATGATAATAATGATAATAATGATAATAATGATAATAATGATAATAATAATAAAAGATAATGATAATAATAATAATAATAATATAATAATAATAATAATATAATAATAATAATAACAATAACAAAAATTATAATAATGATAATAATAATAATAATATAATAATAATAATATAATAATAATAATAACAATAACAAAAATTATAATAATGATAATAATGATAATAATGATAATAATGATAATAATAATAATATAATAATAATAATATAATAATAATAATAACAATAACAAAAATTATAATAATGATAATAATGATAATAATGATAATAATGATAATAATGATAATAATGATAATAATGATAATAATGATAATAATGATAATAATGATAATAATGATAATAATGATAATAATGATAATAATGATAATAATGATAATAATGATAATAATGATAATAATAATAACAATAACAAAAATTATAATAATGATAATAATGATAATAATGATAATAATGATAATAATGATAATAATGATAATAATGATAATAATGATAATAATGATAATAATAATAATAACAATAACAAAAATTATAATAATGATAATAATGATAATAATAATAATAATATAATAATAATAATAATAACAATAACAAAAATTATAATAATGATAATAATGATAATAATGATAATAATGATAATAATAATAATAACAATAATAATAATAAAAGATAATGATAATAATAATAACAATAACAAAAATTATAATAATGATAATAATGATAATAATAATAACAATAACAAAAATTATAATAATGATAATAATGATAATAATGATAATAATGATAATAATGATAATAATGATAATAATGATAATAATGATAATAATGATAATAATGATAATAATGATAATAATAATAATATAATAATAATAATATAATAATAATAATATAATAATAATAATATAATAATAATAATAATAACAATAATAATAATAACAATAACAAAAATTATAATAATGATAATAATGATAATAATGATAATAATGATAATAATGATAATAATGATAATAATGATAATAATGATAATAATGATAATAATAATAATAACAATAACAAAAATTATAATAATGATAATAATGATAATAATGATAATAATGATAATAATGATAATAATGATAATAATGATAATAATGATAATAATGATAATAATGATAATAATGATAATAATGATAATAATGATAATAATGATAATAATGATAATAATGATAATAATAATAACAATAACAAAAATTATAATAATGATAATAATAATAACAATAACAAAAATTATAATAATGATAATAATGATAATAATGATAATAATGATAATAATGATAATAATGATAATAATGATAATAATAATAATAATAACAATAACAAAAATTATAATAATGATAATAATGATAATAATGATAATAATGATAATAATAATAACAATAACAAAAATTATAATAATGATAATAATAATAATATAATAATAATAATAACAATAACAAAAATTATAATAATGATAATAATGATAATAATGATAATAATGATAATAATGATAATAATGATAATAATGATAATAATGATAATAATGATAATAATGATAATAATGATAATAATGATAATAATGATAATAATGATAATAATGATAATAATGATAATAATGATAATAATGATAATAATGATAATAATGATAATAAAAAGGTAAATTATCGTAACCACAACCCGGCTCCGCCGACCACCGACCAGCCATAGTTACTTCCTTCCACTAGTCTGTCCAAGGTCGTTCTCCTCCTCCTTTGTCCTTACTCCACATACAGCCCATTCTGAGTCGACCAGACCGAA
>NC_061836.1:21805737-21808237 GCF_019202785.1 Penaeus chinensis
ATCACGGTTGACCTTAGATTCCAAGAACGGGGGCATGATTTTAGAATATGTGGGAGTGGGTGGATTCATAATTTTTGTAAAGGTTTCGTACGTATCTTGATCAAACAATTTCTTTCAGTCATGACTGACTAACTTCCATTCAGTAACGATTCATGTAAAATAAATCAGAACGTGTTTTTTTGGCGTCTTATTCTCAATCAACTGCATAGCTATATTAATAGTACTGTGTGTGTTCGTAAGTGCGGCTCTGGTCCTCTATAGCTATATAGTTTAATGTGCAAAACATTAAAATCAGTAAAAATTGTTGGCATAGCGGTAGCGAAGTACGCGTGTCTAGGAATAGGTCCGTGATAAAATAATAGCTAGAAAATTACACATAAGAAGTGTAGTCTTACTTGATAGGCCTACACATGTACTATGCACACACACACACACACACACACACACACACACACACACACACACACACACACACATACACACATACACACATACACACATACACACACACACACACACACACACACACACACACACATACATACACACACACATACACACATACACACATACACACATACACACACACACACACACACACACACACACACACACACACACACATACACACATACACACACACACACACACACACACACACACACACACACACACATATATGTGTGTATATATATATATATATGTATATATATATGTATATATGTATATATGTATATATATATATACATACATAAAATCTCCCTTTAAGTAGCATTTTTATGATGATGATGATGATGGTGATGATGATGATGATAATAATGCTGATGATAATAATAATAATAATGATAATAATAATAATAATAATAATAATAATAATAATAATAATAATAATAATAATAATAATAATAATCGTAGTGATAGTAAAAAAGATAAAATCCTGTTCAGCGTCAATGAGCAGATCATCGGAATCCAGGAGACAGCTACTCATTAGCGCCGGCCTCCGATATGGACCGCTAATTCAGAAAGTAATCTTTTGGCCGCCAATACTTCACCGTGCATTAAGAAGCAACATATCTTATCAAGCATACTGCTGTGGCGAATTATCATTATTTCTATTATTATTATTATTTTTTTTTTAAATAAGGTTGGATGGTTTTCAAGTCAATTTCCTTTTGCCAAATATTATGCAAAAAAATATTTTCTTGGTGTATTATATCTAATATGAAACCGACTGATAATTCCTGTATCCACATTGCTATTATGCTAATCCCATTACGCACTAATATCCAGATAACTTATTCAATAATCAAAGGTCTATTGAATGATACGTCCATCACAGAAATAGCTCTTTGCTCCAGATTCATGTATAATGCATATATATGTGTATATATATACAGACACACACACATACACATATATATGTATGTGTGTGTGTGTGTGTATGTGTGTGTGTGTGTGTGTGTGTGTGTGTGTGTGTGTGTGTGTGTGTGTGTGTGTGTGTGTGTGTGTGTGTGTGCGTGTGTGTGTGTGTGTGTGTGCAGACACATGAACTGGTAACCTGTCTACAAACCAGTCTATATATGTCTATACCTATATCTTTCAGTACAATTTAAGTGCAGATGTACATCTATTTATATGTCTAGGCGTAAAGGGAAATTTTCAAAATAAGATTTTTTTACTACTGAGCGATAACTCATAAGAATCGTAAAGTAAATATTTAACAATAAATGTAATTACCATCAAGGTCTAATTTGCGGCTTCATGAAAGTTTCGTTTAAACATTCAAAGCGACAATCAATTACTCTGCATTCATTGAAGAATATTACATAATGCAACTGACACCTTTCTGCTCATTATATATATATATTTGTTGGGATTAACACAGACATCCAAAACACTATGTCCAACAACCTCGTTATTATCCCATTATATTGTGATTATATTTCGTGTTTGGCGATAATCAGGGGATCTTTCGCGAATTCCGGTAATATGGTTCCAAAGGTTAATCAAACTAAACTTTAACTGGTGCGGAAATAAAGAGAAAATATACTGTTGAAAAAATAGATATTCATAGCGGTTTCGTCAGTTTTGTTACTGATTTACTAACATCGGAGTTGAAGAACATGTCATTCTTTGTTAAACAAGGAAATCTAGGAATGCGCCAGACTTCCCCAGCTTTATATTAATCCCTTTTATGACACATACATTGTTATCTAATAATCCACTGGACTGGAGTCTAAATTGCTTTCCATTGCTAATAAACTAAATGTATTTGAATATCATTACACCCATCGGATCAGTTGCGAAGGGGTAACGTGTATTAGTCATATAATAATCCTAAACCGAGGAAAGTGAAGCTATGGCAAAACACTATAATCGTTAACAATGAAAGTCGGGTCGTTCATGATTAACCTAATAAATAATACGTTGAGATGATTACTCGAAGCATTAATGTAGGAGATACAGCTGAAGAGTGTCATATAATCAAAGTGTTTGCTCT
>NC_061836.1:21850737-21853237 GCF_019202785.1 Penaeus chinensis
GAGAAAGGAGGAGAATAGGAGAGAGTGAGGGTGAGGGAGGGAGAGGAGAAAGAGGAGATGAGATAGAGGAAGAGGATAGAAGTAGAGGAGAGAGGAGAGTAGGGAATACGTGAGAGAGAGAGAGATGAGAGTGAGTGAGAGAAGTAAGGAACAGGGGGGAAGTAGTTAGTTGTAAAGTAAAGTATACATGAGCAGAGCAGAGGAGGAGAGACAGGGTAGAGTATAGTAAACAGAGAGGGGGGGAGGGGGAGGTGGGAGGGGAGGAGGAGAGGAGAGAGAGGAGGGGAGAGGAGGATGAGAGAGAAGAGGAGAGGAGAGGGAGAGGAGAGGAGGAGAGGAGAGGACGAAGTGAGAGCGAGTACAGAGAGAGAGAGAGAGAGGTTAGAGAGAGAGCGAAGAGCGAGAGATCGGACCGTAGGAGCGAGTTAGGAGGAGGAGTAGGAGAGAGGGATTGAGCGAGAGAGAGGAGAGAGAGGATATATCTGAGGGAGGGTGGGACTAGAGGAGGAGAGAGAGCGCGCGTTTATGCATAAGATGATGAGATGATGGAGGATGATGGATGAGAGGGTAAGAGATGATTGTGATGCTTGGAGAGAGAGAGGGAGATGAGTGAGGAGAGGAAGAGGGAGAGGGAGTGGGGAGGAAGAGAGAGGAGAGAGAGAGAGTTTTAATTCATACACAATAAAACTACCAAAGTTAACATATATTAAACGCAACGAGCCAAGGGTGCCCCGGGCTTGTCAGTTTTCTTTCCTCGCTCGCGCCGGGACTCCGCCCCGTCCGCCGCGGCCTCCGTCCCACGCGAGGCCGGCCGGGATCACTTGTCTGCCGAGCTCCCCGTTGAAGCTGCATTGTGTGTGGTGGACTTTAAAAGCGCGGGGCCCCTTCGTGGGTTTTCGGTTTTTAATCTGTCAGCGGAAAACTGTAAAGCGGCTTGTCAGGTATGTCAGGGATTACGGTTACGACAAACTTTGCGATTTTGGAGGGTGCAGGGGACAAGAACGTGACCACAAAAATTTACAGAGTGGGAAATAAATGACTTATTTCACTCAAACTGATCAACAGTCGTATGAGACATGAGTGATTTAATGCGACGCCGACAGAACCTATTCTTTCAGTACATATGAATTCCTGATATATTCATACAGTACTCATAACAACCCCGTGAATACTGTATGGTTTTCATTTAGTAACAGTATATGTATTTTCATATATTTATATATGCGAACACATGCAAGCGGGAAGCACATATATGTTTACTTTCTGGGATATGGGGTTTATTGTGTATAATATATATATATATATAATATATACTATATATATATATATATGCATATACATATTTATATGATATTTAGATATATAAAATATATATATATATTATATTATTTATATATTGTTGGGGGTGTGTGTGTGTGTGTGTGTGTGTGTGTGTGTGTGTGTGGGGTGTGTGTGTGTGTATGTGTGTGTGTGTGTTTGTGTGTGTGAGTTTGTTTTATGATTTTACATTGATAGATTTTTATATGTTTTTATTTATATTATGAATCATAGATATGATATATATATGTATATATATTAATATATATTATTAATATATATAATATTATGTGTGTGTGTGTGTGTGGGTGTGTGTTGTGTGTGTGTGTGGGGGTGTTTGTATGTTTTGTGGGGTATGTTTTGTATATATAGATGGGAAATATATATATATTTATTATATATATTTATTTTATATATATTATATTTTATACGTATATACCCCTACATATGATACAATATTTCATATACATAAATATATGTATATAAACACCTGCACAAACAACACACGCCCCCACACATTTACACCAACAAACACACACACAACAGACATTATATATTATTATATATATTATATTTATATATATATTATAATATTTGTGTGTGGGGTGGGGTGTGGGGGGGGTGTGTTGTGTTGTTTTTTGTGTGTGTGTGTGTGGGTGTTTTTTGTGTGTATGTGTGGGTGTTTGTGTGTGTATGTTTTGTAACACACAACACACACACACACACAACACAACAACACACAACACCAAACACACACACACACACCTACACAACACACACACACACACATACACACCCCAAAAACAAAATACACAAAAATACACACTCCACTCATCACTCACAACCACCAAATCACACACTTCTCCTACATACCACATCAACACACACAAAACACACTCAAACACACACACATATATATATATATATATTTATATTATATATAATATATATATTATTTATATATATATGTTAATATATTTTTACAATATATTATAACCATTTTATATGTTATATATATATAAGTTTTACTTTTTATATATATATATTTATAATATATTTTAATATTTATATATATTATATGGTATTTTTTATATACACAAATATATATAGTTAGTTATTTTTTTATATATATATGTATTTTATATAATATTTTTATTATATATATATATATTTATATAAGTTT
>NC_061836.1:21878237-21885737 GCF_019202785.1 Penaeus chinensis
ATTTAGAATGCTTGATCATACGCTTATTCAAAGGTATTTAAAAGTAAGATTTTTTGCATGAAATATGATACTGTGACAGTATACCATTGTAGCGTTATTGTTTTGTTGACATCCGCTCATTGTAAATGAGAGGCGGATGACATTCCTTTCATATTTCTAGGAGCATTTTTCATTTAGATAATGAACAAATGTATCTTAAAGGTAACACAGTCATTAAAGAATGTAAGTCATGTATCAGGTGTGGGTCATGCATGCTGGGGAGGGAAGTAAGTGAGATGATGTAAACTTCTCTCATAACTGCCGGCGTATCGAAAGCAATTTTTTTTTTTTTTTTTTGTGATAACAGACCGCGATAATCTGTCTTGTTTTCAATACTTTATTATTGCTAACACAAATTACTGTAATTATCTGAGTTGTTTTAAACATTCTATTAGTAGCAACAATGGTTGTGCCTAGCGAACTTACCCAGTATACTTGTCCGGCCCCCTTGCCCAAGTCGTATTAAACACAGAGCAATTCTTTGATACATTTAGACATAAAAATAAGGCGCGACTAATGCGCCGGCAAATACAGTGTGAGCATATATATATATATATATATATATATATATATATATATATATATATATGTGTGTGTGTGTGTGTGTGTGTGTGTGTGTGTGTGTGTGTGTGCCTGCGTGCGAATATGCGTGCGTGCGAGCGTGTACGTGTTTGAATGCGTGTTTGTGTGTGTGATACGAATGCCAAGAAAATTATATTCCTAATATCCACCATCTCAAAGTAATACTATCAATTACTATTATTATTACATGAATTAGTAATAATAGTGATAATCATAGCGCAATACACTTTAACTAATATATAAAATATTGTCTGTACCAAAAACATACTGTCAATTGGGGTTATACTGCTAATGCAAGTAACCCTAGTGTTAAAATTAATCATAATGCTTTATGACTGACTATTGCTGTAATAGTATTGCTGTAAATGATACTAGTAATAATGATAACAAAGACATTAGTATCAATAAATATGAGGACAACAGTTATATCATTAGTGACAATTCTCCGTAAACGAATATAATAATCATAGTTGTAAATAAAATAATATAAAATATTGCAGTAATAATGCTGATTAAGTGATATCAATAATTATTTTAATGACTAATCAACAACGTACAAAGGCTGCTATTACTGATACTGTGTGGTGCAGCGGTAGCGTTCTCGTCTGGCAATCTTGCTGACCTGCGTTCGAATCCCTCGCCGCCAGTGGATGGTAACCCCGGCCATTCCTTGCACACAGGGGATAACTTAGAAGCAAAATGAAACAGACAGTATGTCACACCAAGAATATCCATTGTAATAAATGGAATCAAAACTAAACTTTAAACTTTGAACTTTAATAAGAATCACGTATAATATTAATGATAGCAATGACAGTGATGATATAATGACACTCATGATGATAATGATGATGATAGTCATATGATAATTGTAATGATTATAATAAAAATAATAACAATAATATTTATCATTGTTATCACTGTTATTATAATCATTCTCATTATTATTACTATCACTGTTATCGTCACTATTATTATAATTGTTATTATTATCATTATCATTACTATTATGTTCAAATTATCATTATCATTATTGTTATTATTATTATTATTATTATTATTATTATTATTATTATTATTATTGTAATTATTATTATTATTATTGTTATTGTTATTGTTATTGTTATTGTTATTGCTATTGTTATTGTTATTGTTATTGTTATTGTTATTGTTATTGTTATTGTTATTGTTATTGTTATTATTATTATTATCACCATTATCATCACCATTATTATTATTGCTGTTGTTATAATTATCATCAGTAATATCATTATCTGTACTACTATTCTCATCCTTATCATTTATATCATCACTATTATAATCACCATCACAATAATCATAAAAGCAATAATCCTGAAGTTAACGACCCGCCCCCCTTTGCAGGAACCAGCGCGATTTCGCAGGCAAGCACGGCGTCGGGGGATACCGGCTGGTCGAGGCGCTTGGCAACGGACAGTATCACAACTACAAGCAGCTTGCCCAAGGCCGTGAAACCTTTCCTACTAACTATTATTATTATTACAGATAGGTTATAAATATCTATATCTATGAGAGTCTCATGAGATTATACAAATTGCAATTTTAGTTTTAAAAAGCCATATCGACATCTTTCCAATTTTTATATCCTTCAAACGTATGTAACTTGATTTTTTATTTCTTTCTAGCCTTTTCTAAATGGCACAACTGCCCAATTGCTCGGAATTAGTATCAGATAGTATTAAATGACTCTAAAATAGGATATCGCATATATATATATATATATATATATGTATATATGTATGTGTGCAGTGTGTATGTCTGTGACTGTATGGATGTATAGGCTAAATTAACAAAGGGGCATTATACCATGGAGTAAAAAAAAAAAAAAGAGAACATCGCTCAACACATTTTTAATAACTAAGTTTGGGTCGCTCTTTTGAAAAAAAAAAATTATCTTACACTTTTTAAGCGCGGTGGCATGAATCAAATATGGTCTCTTAACCTCTAAATATTTTGCAGTATATAATGACATAGTCCTGAGATTTTACAAAGAAAATTATCAAAAGATTATTTTAGTATTTCCAGAGTCCATGTATATCGCTTGATGTGAGGGATTCTCTTCATCTGAAAGTGTTGATAAGAAAACCCATACATTTGTCAATTAAACAATTCTAGATAAATTGTATAAGATATATAAATAGCAATGCTAAAAAAATAGGGATTTATGAGGATTCTATACATAAGAAAAATAATATTTTACTTAGCTAACAGGATACAGTGAAATCCAACAAAGGTCCCCTTTAATTAAACAATTAAACAAAAATGAGGTCAGGGATGCAAAAGAGCGAACCTAAAGCCGCTTTTTCATATCAGTTGCCCAGCAAGTCATTGTCAAATTTGATTTTTGAGCGATGTGTTATCTTTTGCGTAATTTATAAATGTTTTATATGCTTCAATGAAACGTTGGTAATGTACATACCTCCTTTGCTGCTTATGTAACGCAGCGCCATTAGTCTAAAAACAAATATAAAACATTATTACAAACACTTTGTTTCTTTTTTCCAGTGCATTTGAAGGAATTAAACAATGCTAAAACCCGCGCGCGCACGTGTATGTGTGTGTGTTTGTGCGTGTATTTTTTTGTTATTGTACTTAAAAATTATCCTAGAAATTTACCGACTGAACAGCTTTCAGCTCCAATATATAGCTACATGAATAAGCAAAATTTAAAAAAAAATGGCAGCGGAGAGAATGCGGAGTGCCAAAAATACACGGTCTGAGAATAATATGAATTATGGTTAAACATTGTGTATGCATGTATGCGAAAATTTAGAATCTGATGAATAACTCGTTATGCAACAATGTATATGAACCCGCAGCATATATTTTGGCTATAAAATAATGTGACAGAGAGAGCGAGAGCGAGAGAGAGAGAGAGAGAGAGAGAGAGAGAGAGAGAGAGAGAGAGAGAGAGAGAGAGAGAGAGAGAGAGAGAGAGAATGAGATTGAGAGTGCTAAAAGTTCACCAAATTCACAGAAGATATTATTATTAAATATCAAATTCACAGAAGATATTATTATTAAATATCAACATTTTCAATTATGTTCAATTCTATGTCTGCGCTCTTGTATAAGAAACAAGAAAACGCAATGGTCTTGAAAGACAAACATGCAGAAAACATCATAGAAAGAGTAACAACTGAGTAGGTCGTTCATTGCAAAGTTCAGAAAATAGGATAAAATGGTGTACTAGAAATATTCACACAGGCAAGTGCAAGGTTATAGCAGCGTTTAAAGTTAACCCATTCACCCCGGATTTATGTTCTGTCCCCTGTAGTTTTTGGTGAATTTTGTTACATACAGATGACTCCACATGTGCTCAGCCGGCAAGGAGTCTATCAGTAGGCCCTAATTACCGATCCTCATTTTCCCATTCCTTGAATTGGCGGGGAAATGTTTTTTTTCTTATTAATACCATTGTTATCGATACTGTTAAAAAAAGAGCACTCGTGGTCGAAACTCTGTTGAGTAAACACCTTCTCTTAAAACGCAAAAGCAATAAACAAAAAGCCTTGTGCCACTAGAGTTACCCTGGAGCCCGGGGCCTCTCGTCTCGCTAGGCATTATTGTTTTTGAGTTCAATAAAGTAAATTAAGTAAAGTAAATCCTGTAATTACAGATCCTTATAGTGCTTTGCCAGCACCTTCAGTGCTCTTGTATTTGCAGGTGACACGAGGCTACAGTAGGCGTAGTCAGCACCCCACCTCAGACCCGCAGCTCTCTTCTACACCAGGGTAGCCCTTGTGGCTTTGACCCCTGGGTAGGGAGGCCCAGTAGTCTGGGGCGTCATCTGGGCGCACTTTTTCTTTAGTCCTGATTTCTTTTCCTTCTAATGTGACTTTCCTGAGCCTATCGGAGTTCCTCGGAACTCCCGTATTCGCTTGGGGGGTGGGCATTGAATTACCGTCCTTCGCCTAGGCAAGTTCGGCGGTAAGGAAGTGTCCCACACATAACTCGATCTCTCTGTGGTACTGGAGAACGCAACCAGGCTTCCACTGGGGAGGTAGAGGACGAAAAACTGTCTTTCTCTCTTAGCTATTGCTGATAGGTTGATAACAAAAGTTAAGAGGTTTTTGTCCCTTTAGGACTACGTTTTTGAGGAAAGGGGTCGGACCTGGTCCGATACCCAGTATGATTGATACCCCGGCTACCCCTTCTCCTCATCAAGGAGGAGGGGCGACTCATGACCATTCTATGACTAATTCGACCATGAACGGAACCCCCACTAATGACAAGATGAGACGACCAACTTTCAAAATCCCCACCCAGAATGCAAGGTTCGCGAATGTAAAATGCGTGAATGAAAATCAGTCGCTTTTGAACGTGAACCCCTATATCATCAAAAAGGTCCTTGATGGCCAAGTGGACGGCGATTTTGATTTTGTCAAAAAATTGCGAGATGGAAGCCTCCTTGTTAAAGTACAATACAACTCCCAGATTAAAGATTTACTTAAGCTGACGCAAATTCATGATCTACGAGTTAAAGTAACTATCCCTATTGGCCCAAATACCTGTAAGGGAGTAATCTTTCACAGGGATTTGAGGACGATGGATGAAAGTGAAATTCTTGAGAGCATGAAGGACCAAGACGTAGTGGACGTTCATTGTATGACCAAGAAGGACGGGAATGTGCGAACGGAAACTGGACTGTGGTTTTTGACCTTTGCTATGAATAAAATCCCTGAATATGTCAATGTCGATTATGAACGTGTTCAAGTAAGACCTTATGTCCAAAAGCCAATGCATTGTAATAGATGCCAAAAATTCGGACACACCTCATGAAGATGTATTGACAAAGATTCATCTAAATTTGTTTGCCATAAATGTGCTGAAGCCCATGACACCATCACATGTACTAGCAAAATTTCCAAATGTGCTAACTGTGAAGGTCCCCATCATTCAGGATCTGCCGAGTGCAGCATCCTGAAGAAGGAGACTGAAACATTGGCATATATGAGAAAGCATGAAGTTAGTTTTACTGAAGCTAAGAGGAAAGTGGAAAGTTTGACACACAAACCCGATACTTCCTATGCTGCAGCAGTAACTAACAACACCCCTAGTGCAAGTGATGTCAGTCAGCAGCTTGCAGCGAAGGATAAGGAAATTGCTGAACTTAAACAAACCGTTAAAGAACTAAACATTAAAGTATATCGACTGACAAAATTGGTCGATCAAATGGCTGCATCAACTCAGCCTAAACATCATAAGGAGGATGATACCGAATCACAGTCCGGAGCGCACCTCCCCGTCCGGGCTACTCCTGTGAGGACTTCGTCTGGCTCGCGATCGGTTTCTCGAGAGAAAAGCAGGTCGCAGTCTGTCAATCGTCTCCCTCGCCTGGAGGTGCAGGACATCGAGGCTTCTGTCTCCAAACCATCCCGTGAGAGGTCCCCGGGAAGCGAGGGAGAGGATTGCTAATGCACTCGCCAGGCAGTTCTCTCATACAAGCAGCTCAGCAAACTACCATCACGCATTCCTGCCCATCAAGGAAGCGGCTGAGCTGCAACCAATTCACTTTGCCACAGGAGATGACTTTAATTACAATAAAGATCTTACAATGGATGAGCTTGTCCGAGCCCTAGAAGCCTGTAGAGGAACATCCCCAGGCCCCGACGAGATTCGATATCAGATGATGAAGCATTTTAATCATGATGACATGATTAAGTTGCTAGAAGTGTACAATGAAATTTGGAAAAGCCACACTTTTCCAAACTCATGGCACTTCGCCCACATCATTCCCATATTGAAATTTGCCATCTCCTACCGCCCAATTGCGTTGATAAGATGCTTATGCAAGGTCATGGAACGAATTATTAACAGTAGGCTATTGCATTTTTTAAATTCCAGTAATTTACTAGTTTCCGAAAGGGACGCCAAACTCTCGATCAACTAGTAAAGCTGGACAGTCATATTCAAGAGGCAATTGCCAAACATTTTTTTTTTTTGATTTTAGTATTTTTAGATATAGAAAAAGCCTACGACATGACATGGCGATATGGCCTACTCAGAAAACTTTATGCTTTCGGATTACGTGGAAACTTGCCTTGTTTTATTCAAAATTTTATTTCTGACAAAACTTTTTCTGTCAAATTGTTTTCTGACAATGTCACTTTTTCGGACATTTTTGTCCAGGCAAACGGGGTCCCACAAGGAAGTGTCTTGTCACCTATATTATTTCTATGTATGATAAATTACATCTTACCAGCTCCTCCTCGGAATCTTAAATACTCACTGTACGCTGATGATTGTGCATTATGGCATTCCAGCAATAATGCAGAATTCTCAGCAAATCGCATCCAATTGGCACTGGATATGATTCATATCTGGGGCCTCCAGTGGGGTTTTAAGTTTTCCATAAGAAAGAGTATTGGGGTTATTTTTTCACGTAGGAGGAAGCCGAACATCAGGCTAACTCTAGACAACCACCCAATACCTATTCAAAATTCTGCAAGATTTCTTGGGCTACTTTTTGAAAGTAGACTCAATTGGAAAGACCACATTGGTCAGTTAAAGAATAAATGTCAAAGAGCACTAAATTTATTAAAGTGCATTTCTGGTAATAAATGGGGAGCTGATAGACAGTCTTTGCTAATGGTATATAAAGCCATGATTAGGTCTAAAGTAGATTATGGGTCAATCGTGTATGGCTCGGCATCGAAAACAAGTTTGAAAGGTTTGGATGCTGTGCAGAATGCTTGTTTGCGTGTGTGTCTTGGAGCCCTAAAATGTACAGTACTCGGATCGAGCGTCTTGAGGTGGAGTCAGGAGTACCTCCCCTCCGACTCAGACGCGGCCAGTTAGCACTGACCTATGCCGCAAAGGTGGCTCGAGACCCGAGCC
>NC_061836.1:21900737-21905737 GCF_019202785.1 Penaeus chinensis
GGAGATATGCCAGGATTGGCTGTGAACTTGGCTGCCCTAGCAGCTAGTTCTCGTCCATCAACAGAAATCTGTATAATGCAGATGGTACACCTCTTCCCTTGGCTGTTGATCATGATTACGCCTATGAAGTTGCAAAGATCTTGAAAAGAGGAATTCGTGAAAAATGGCCATACACACCAGCCCTATTCAAAAATAAGGAGAAGCACAATTTCACTGCACAAAAAACTGTGTAATCTGAGTGTGAAAGATTTAATTTCCCAACATCTGACCACAGATATGATGTTTGCATACTTGGCCTATGATATGCATGAAATCGATATGTGGAAACCCAAAAGTTCATTAATACCTGGCCATAATCAAAACTGTGAAAGACTGATTGGAGACATGAAAAAATGTGAAGACATAAACAGAATTGTTGTTGTAACAGAAACTAGATAACGGCGCAGACGGAGATATTGCAATGTAAAATGAAAATTATATTGTATGCAATATATAATGTTCCAAATAAAATCATTACTAGAATCCTTTCCTTTTATAGCCTCTTGATAAATAGAATATGTTACTTCAAATCCTTTAAGCGAAGTGAGAAGTCCGAGAGCCAAAGCATTCTCTCGGCGACCCAAGCCCGATTCGGTGGGAGAGAACACAAAGTAAAGAGAAGTCAAGCCTACTAATTGAAAAATTAGTCTTATGGCAATCACATAACTTTATATAATATCAATCTATTATAGAAATAATTTTGATGCAAAAATATTGAAGAAAAGTATAATATTGAGGTATTTAAAAATAAAATGGTTATACCGACAACAGAAAACGAGGCGTTATTTGGCGTTCGATGCGGTGTCTAAGTCATAATTTTATCAAAACTTTCAATTTCAAATAGAGAATGCGAGATATTCTTTGATTTTAATAAAAAATACATTTCCAAAATTCGAAAATTCATAGGCGCCTATTTCTTAACTTGCCCCCGGGATTCGAGCAACTTTTAGAAAATCGACAATTATTGAAACACCCTAAATTTGTCCGTATGTATATATATATATATATATATATATATATATATATATATATATATATACATATATATACACATATGTCCGACTTGTCCGTATGTGTATACATATATATTTACATACATATATTTATGTACATGTATATCTATATCAATGTATATATGTCTATATGTGTATGTGTGTGTGTACACACACAAACATATACAAATATATATATATATATATATATATATATATATATATATATATATATATGTAAATATGCACATAGACACACACATACACATATATTTGTGTGTGTGTGTGTGTGTGTTTTATCCAAATTAATGTCTGGCCCAAATGTTGAATCCCACTGGCCTGGGGGTTTTATAGAATCGATGGAGCTACACCAGCTATCAACTTACGACCTAACTCACACACTCCATCAGGATCAGCCGCTAAATTCTCTAAATCCCTCACTCCCCTTGCGTCGTCCTGTTCAAAATGGCAGACGAACCACTTCAATCTATCTTATTACCTTCCGTGATACATCCACCCCTGCTACTAAAGCCTTAACTGCGATCTTGTTTGTTATATTATCCTTGCAGTTCTGTACAAATTAAAGATATCAATGGCGGGCTTCTCTTGGCTTCTCACTCAAGCCAAAATCGTGTCACTTTTCTTTTATTATATCCTTTCCTTCTTGCTTTTGGCTACCTTCCATACTTACTACGAATCATTATTTAGTTTCCTACGAGGATTCAGTAGTACTGATTTTGTACTATTGGCCTGTCATACATTTCTTCATAAAATGTATTTCTGCAAAACAAACCATGTCTTCCGCTTTCTCTAATTTTACAGTTATTCCACCTCTCTCAAGTTTATTACTCTTGAAATGCATTTTCTGAATCAGTAATAATAGCGAGGTCATTGACAAAAGTAACACTCCCTATTCCCGTCTACCAAGAAAATGCCTATAGTTAGTATGGAATGTCTAAGATCTTTGCAATCTGATACAAACGTAGTGCCAAACCCGAATGCAAAATGACCAGTTTACGTGATCTTAATTATGCTAATGAAATTTTCTAGAACTCTTATTTTTCTAAAATACTAAAAAGTAACTCCATGTGGTAGATGACCGCGAGCTTTCTCGAAATTTACAGGTTCTTATTTCCCTCTAAAATAACCCTTGTTCTGATTACTTCCGTTACCCGAGTCTTAGTGCAGAATACTCTATACACAAAACAAATATTAAAGTATGTTCAGCTGCATGTTATGATTTAGGACATTTTATAAATGATTTCCATTTGCATGCACTAACTTACACACACACACACACAATATATTTCTCAATAATTTTCAATTCGTGTCTTGCATTCGCTAAATCACACACACACACACACACACACACACACACACACACACACACACACACACACACACACACACATATCAATATACACATTGCCTTTTCTTTACCCAATAGTTTTCTTACATTCCGATTTCCAATTTGCAGTAAGAAATTGTTCTTCTCCCATAGTTACCCACAAACCTCCCTAGCCACAAAACCTGCGAAACCCTTTGCATTGGAGTCACTACACCTATGGTCGATGTAGCCTGCAGGTTTTGAGTTTCATCAAATTCCTCAGAATTGACTGATACTATGCCGAAGTGGTAGCTTGTGTTTTGGGTTGCTTTACATAAATTGTTGCTGATGGATTTTGGTAAAAATACATGAATGGATTGCTCATAGGACATGCTGTGGCAGTCATTGGATCTTTTGTTGTAGAAGAGCGAGATACAGTCAAAAGCACGGAGCCTCTGGATGATTATTCCAAGAAAATGTTTTAACGTTCATTTATCAATTAGCATTACATGTCCCGCCGTCTGCACGTGAAATGAATTTAGTATTTATGATTGTACCATTCGTAATTGATTTAATATGGATATTGTAAGTTTCTCAAGTTTGAATATGGTTTTGAGCATAGAAATGTGTAGGAAGGGCATTGTGTCTAAACGTTTCCAATATATCACCTACCACGAAAAGTCGAATCTTTACATTCGTACGATATCTAGAACTTTTCTGGGAAAGAACGAGAAATATAGAACCAGCTATGGTGCATTTCGAATATTCAAAATCTAAAATACAGGATTTTAGATAAAATACACACACACACACACACACACACACACACACACACACACACACACACACATATATATATATATATATATATATATATATATATATATATTTTGACAAATATAATCCCCCGCACTTGATGAACCTTTTGTCGCCCTGTGAATTCATTTGGACAGAAATTAAAGAACCTGCTCCTAATTATTTTTTGGTTCACCAGTATATTCGTCAGTGTAGCCTTCATCATAGTTTTCTGCACCAAAGCAATACCATGTGGCAGCATATATCTTCTAACCACTCATCGTTAAACCAACTTTTAAAAATTTGATTATTCCAGGACATTTATGTAATCCATGCTCTTTTTATATACATTAATTATGTTTATTTTCTTTCTTTTTTTTATTTGTTCTTGCCGTTACATAGCGCCCACTTTTCCGGTTCCTCCAACCACTCAATCATTCCTCACTTCCTTCAACCATTTTCTTCCCCTTCATTATGATTTATCACTCCTCCCCAGAAGTTCGCCCATTGTTTTCTTTTTCTTCTGAAGAAAAGGAGCGTCAAAATTACGAGACCTCCGGCATGACGAAGACGGGCAGGCGCAGGGGAGGGGGGCAGGTCGGGTGGGGGGGCGAGTGTACCGGCGGAAGTTGTAAGCGTCCTTATTGTTCTCTCATTGTTCATCAAGCCCGGGAAGACGCGTAGACTCTCAGCACTTTTGTTTTAGAGTAACTAAACATTCTTCCGCCCGAAAGTCCCATTGCTTTCCTGTGGAGCCTGTTTAAAAGAAAGTGTTTATGCATGCGTGTAAAAAGAACCGGATTTCAGCGCTTGTAAATGCGAGTGCAATCCTGCACACGGGTGCGCGCATGGATATAACATACAAATATGCAAACACTAATAAAACAGCTATGATAGTAATGATAACGAGAATTATAATATTTCTAATATCAATATTAAGAATGGCAATGTAAATTCCAGCGATGATGATGATGGCGATGATCATAATGATAATGATAGTAGTGATGTTAAAATGATGATAATAATAATAACAACAATTATAATATTAATAATAACGATACTGATAATGATAATAAAAATGATGATTGATGATTGATGATTGATGATGATGATGATAATCATAATCATGATAATTATAAAAATGTTGGTAATAATAATAGGAGTAGTCGTAGCAGTAGCAGCTGTAATAGTAATAGTAATAATAATAATAATAATAATAATAATAATAATAATAATAATAATAATAATAATAATAATAATAATAATAATAATAATAATGATAATAATAATAATAACAATAATTATTATTATTATTATCTTTATTATTATATATAAAAACTATGGTAATGATAGTGATGATAATAGTTAATGATAAAGATAATGCTGCTTCTGCTGCTGATGATGATAATGATATTTACAAGAATATTATTAATGGTAATAAATTATCATTATTATAATTATTAACAATATCATTATATAATTTACAACATACCCGAGTGCTAAAGGGAACTGTAAAAGTTGTTACTTTAGCCTGATTGTGCTTTCGTTTGGCTAATCTAAGATAAGTTCAAAATTCTCCAGAAGCAGAAGAAAACACTAAACAGAAAAAAGCCCAAGGAAATCCGTCCTATGGTCTTCCTACATTCACAAAAAATAAAGTTAAAAAAAGTAAGATCGCTATTTTTTTTTAATCCACAACGAGACCCCTTTGCCTATGTATTCATTTCTCAAAAGCAGATTAAAGAACCCCTTTAGCAGTTCGATTAAAGTGTTCTGATATACCGTCAGTTTGACATAGAAATTTCTTCTACAGGTGTCGCGTGTTTATTTGCCAGTAAAAGGACATG
>NC_061836.1:21920737-21923237 GCF_019202785.1 Penaeus chinensis
CTCTTCCAATATTTTGCAACTAAATCCTGTTTCTCTTATGCATAGAATTGCAGGTGGTAAAATTAGGATAATCAGCTTTGAAAATGAGATTTATTTATTTATTTCAAATCAAACGTTTGGATTTCCCTGGAGAGCTGACTAGTAATTACTGCCCATTGAACATTCCTTATTATTTATATTGATTTGATAATAGAGGTAATTGAGTTCAACTGTTCTAAGCGCCAGTATTGTTTTGTATGATTAATGTATATATGGTTGTTTATCATTAAAATTTGACGATAACCTTCATTTGCAGTACTGACGTAAACACTGTTTGAGCATCAATATTTTCTGAAGTTTTATTTAAATTTGATGGTTGATTATTATGATCGTGTAAAACAGGAGTTTCCCTTATTCTTCTTAAGATGCACGGATTTCTAGTCTCGATTTTAATTTTCATCTTTATTATTCGGTATCCTACTTAGTCTTCAGTTCATCCATTCTACACTACCTCTTCACTAAAACAAATTTTGTTTGTATGTATGGAATGTTAATACACAAAACCTTCTTTGGTTTTGAGTTTAGAAATAACTGTTGTGTTGAAGTTGTAGTTTCCAGAGTGTTTACATAATTCGAGATGTGTATGTTCAGAGCAGAGGGGTAAATAATAGACAACTCAGTAGGCAACGACTTTACTATACAGTGAGACGATGTTTACTGGAACACAAACAGTCAGAGATAACTTTAGGCTTGCAAACTTAATCACTAAGCACAGTTTGGTTTGTCATAGGCCTACGCTCCTCAGTTTGGCATGTTCATCGTTCCTAAGCCTCTTTTTTAGGGAGGGAGAAGAAATCATACAGATTAAATTTTGTGGTTAAGAGTTACTGGACATTTTACCAAACAACTGTATCTTAACTAGAAGACCTTATAATCTTTTACAGAAAACAGGATATACAAAGACAGGCAGAATAGAAAGCAAGCGGAGCGCTGCAGTAGGCTATGTACAGAATACAAAACTAAAATCGATAGGCAGTGTACACACACAACCGTGTACCCAAGCACAGGTCCACCAAACGTGAATACACAGATATGTATGTCGCTGTGCAGAGTACACAGCCATATATTTAAATACAATGTACACAGTTAGCTGTATACTTAATTATAGTGTACATCACTGTTTATGATAGCATTTTCCACACATCATTTTGAAAATCAACTGTAATACTGATCATAAACTTAATACTGAATATCAATGCAATTAATACATACAGGTGTGACATCATTCTGCAGATTTCACAAGTTCTTTTACTGGATTCAGAAGGAATCGTTTATACAGTCCTGCACTTTTGTGAAAAAGGTCCGTAGACATGGTAAACAAGACACATTTGTCTGCTTACACACAGACAATGTAATCAAAATGTTTCCCATCTTAGATATTTCTAAAAGTTCTTGATAGTTTAGATGTCCACTTACATGTAATACACGGTGTTCATCACATTTTCTTGCATTATATAAAGATCTTTAACAGTCAACTTTACAGTTTAGTATAGTTTGGTTATCAGAACTTCACAGACCTATACGTCAAATGCAATATTTTGATATTCTGGATGAAATTTCACTTCGAGATCAACTTCATTTTGATGGAGCAGCCTTGCCCTCCAGGCTGGCAGAGTAAGCGTCACTAGGAATAATGAGTAATATGATTTTTTCTTACTATTTCACCACAAAGTCCTTTAGTATCTCGTTTTTTCTTCAACGATGCATGCTTCTCAGCATAAGATTGCAAATGATGCAAGGGAAACCATCCGTGCAGGCAATACCAGATAACGTATGTGCAAAATCAGACAGAAACAATGCCACATGTGGTCGAAAATCGGCCAGCATTAAAATTCTTGACATCGTGTTGTTCCCTTTAAAAAAGTGTTGAGACTCTTTCAGACATGTGCAGGCTTTATCAATATGTACAAGGTTATTTCGCTACATCGATCTCACATTACATAAAAGAGTCGCGAGTGTTTGATGCAAATGAAATATCTGTACACTGACGAGGCATTTTGCCCCAGTTCTGTTCAAAGATCAGGTGCATACCGAAAGTTTTTCCTGTCATGTTTGAAAAAGACCGTAGTACAGCAATACTGTATTTACTCTTGTCATTAAATATGTATTTTACATATCTATTTTTGGGAAGGGGGCATATTGAATAAACAATTTGGTTTTCGTAAATTCTTGGTTGATTTTATTCCCCAGATGTCTGTTGCTGATAATCAAACAAAGGTCTAATCTGATGTCTTCGAATACAGATAAATCCCATCAACCTGATTTTTGAACGATTCCATATGAATGCATGTCTAGCTTCAGAGAGGGATCCTACGTACTGTACACAAGTAATGAATGTTCGTTGGAGTTTTGCGCCTTCGGACGTTCGCTAACGATTTTGCCTTTTCAGACGTCCCAAGTTGCCAATAATGTATGCAGTGCAGCTAAACATTTTAACTCTATTTTTTCTTGTAACCAGGCC
>NC_061836.1:21985737-21988237 GCF_019202785.1 Penaeus chinensis
TGGCTGTTGTAAACAAATATATATTTTAAATAAATGAGTTACACTTTATTTGTTACAATTGTTTTCTTGATGCGACAGGCTGTTTGTTTCATTTTGCTTCTAAAGTACCACCTGCGTGCAAGGAATAGGCCGGAGTTAACATCCACTGGCAAGCCGCGGGAATTTGAAGCGGGTCAGCAAGATTGCTTGGGCGAGAACGCTACCACTGCACCACACAGGGCACAGTCATGTTGGGACATGAAGAAAAGGATGTAAAAGATGGAATCGAACGATACTACGAAGACAAGAAATTGATTGCCAATATTCTCAAGGTCATAAATCCCGAATTCTTGGTGCAGAATATCAAAACTCACAGGGGGTTGGGATTATTCGAAAAGGAAAAGACACGCCCTTTAAAAGAGGCATTCATAAATAATAAAAATAAAAAAAAATCTGGATGACAGGAAATAGGACCAAAGATGACTGAGCAATGATAAAAAACAAAAAAATATAAAGGATTGAGAGAGAAAAAAAAAAGGTTATTTTGAGGGTGAGAGGCCTTCAAGCAAAACAAAATTATTATCGGAATCAAAATGTAGAGACAAAAATTATCCTTGCAGCCAAAAGGAATACCAAAAGATTATAAAGGCATAGTTCATTCAAATGTAGATGGTTTATGAAAAATAATAAACCAATTGTAATATGCATAACTGATTCCAAGTAACATTAGAAATCGGAGACCATAATATTTGGAGAAAAATATAGGGCAAATGGAAAGGCAGGAAAGGAATTAGCATAAAGGCGTTGGTGATTAAGCAAGATCCCATGGTAAAACTAAAGACCATTGAGGTAAAAAGAAACGGAGTAAACAAAATAAGTGTACATTCCACCTCATATATAATAGGTATGGTCACTAGAAAATTACCAAAAACTCAATCAAGAAACGTTAAAACGCCTTTCGAGCAACTTTCGGGAACTAAAGAAGTTTTTGTAACGGGATTTTAGTTGGGAAATTCTCAATCTCCGAGCTAAGCCAGATTCGTGGAATGCAAAATTACTGGAATTCATAAATAATAATAAATTTTGCCTTTTGCCAAAATGTAACTGACCATGCTACTGTCGCCCTCTAGGAAAAAGTGACCATGTAGTAATTAAATTAAAATACTGCCTGCTAAAGGAAGAAACTCATCGTGAGTGAAAGTACAATTACAAAGGGTAATTATAAAATCCTTTAATGTTTCTTTCATGCATAAACTGTGGAACACTCCTAGACGAAGTGAACTTTGATAAGTCTTTGATAAGATTATACCAAAACCATGAGGGAGGAGAAATTAAACTTTGGAAAGATATGATCAATAAATGTACAAATCGACCAAAGTTCTTTAACTACATAAATAGTAAGACTAAGAGTAGAGATCAAATTAGCGCCAAATCAGAATATTCAAAACATCACACTTATAAAGAATGAGATAAAAGACTAAAACAGAGGGATCAGATGAGCTTTCTAACTTCTTAATATTCCAGAATTCAGTGAGGCAAGGGAAACTCCCAAAAAGAATGAGCTCTTGCCAACGTTACACATTTATATAAGAGCAACGACAAACAAAACCATTTAAATTATAAATCCGTTTCGTTAACTAGTGAGGGATAAATAGGAAATAGTGGGTTGAAGGTCTTAAGCTTTAAAAAGGCATTTGGTAAGGTGTCTCAAAGAAGACTATTATGGAAATTAGAACGACTAGGTGGAGTGAAAAGCTAACTCTTGGAATGGATGAAAGACTTCCTTCATGAAAGACAGATTAGCACCGTAATTAGAGGGAAGCACCCTCCATGGCGAGGAGTAACTAGTAGACTACCTGAAGGATCGGCCTTGGGTGCCGATTATGATTACAAATTTCATCAATGATTTAGGTTCAAACATAAAGACTGGTAGTTATCTGTATAAGTTTGCTGACAATGCGAAATTACATAAAAGGATAATAGATGACGGCTTATACCAGTGCCACCAAAATGACATCGATAACTTACTTATGTGGAGTTGTATTGGAAAATGGAAGCCAACACTAATAAATGCCATGTATTTAGGTTAGGAGAAATTGAAATTTGTCCGCTACACCAATAACAATTAGGAATTGCAGTATTAAGCTCAGCAGATAGGAAAAAAGACCTTGGAATAATCATAAACGGGAACTAGAACCTAAATGATCATATATATGAAAAGGTCCATAAAATGCTGTGGCTGATTGCCAACAAGAAGAGGGCTTTCGTATATATGAACGAAAATATGGTAAAGAAGATCATCACAGGCATCATAAGACTTAGTCTAGAGTACGGTGCAATGGTATGGAGTTCACACTTGTAAAAGGAGAAAGGCAAACTGGAAAAAGTTCAAAGAGCAGCCACAAGAACTAAGAGATATGAGTTACTACTTTGGAAAAAAGAAGGAAAAGGGGGGACATTCAACTATGTTACATAAAGAGTTAAGTTAGACAAAGATATCTTTAATTTTGAGCACAAGCAG
>NC_061836.1:22105737-22108237 GCF_019202785.1 Penaeus chinensis
CTTCACTGAGGCCCGTACGTATCCATACATACAGTGCGTGTGTGTGTGTATACGTACATACATACCTACACTCAAACACACACACACACACACACACACACACACACACACATACATATATATATATATATATATATATATATATATATATATATATATATATATATATATATATACATATATATATACATATATATATACATATATATATATACATACATATATATAAATATATATATATACATATATATATATATATATATATATATATATATATATATATACATATGATAGTATTCTTACATGCATATAATTTTCATATTTGTATCATGTCCATATTCCTTAGTCCCGTGCGATATACCATGGCTCTCAGTCATCTACTCATAAGCAGACCTCAGACGCCTTGGGATGCACCCTGATAATCTCGAGCAACACTTTCAGCAAAGGTCAAAAATGAATCCTCCTGCTCAGCCTATAAAGGTGAAGCCTCTTCGTGTTTCATTTTATCCTCATTAGGGTGTGTCCTACAAAACCTCTTTAAGCCGGAGCAGACAGCGTAAATCCTTATTCACATTACCTCTTAACAAGTCAGAATATATCCCAACAAGGCTGTATCATCACTGAAAGAACCCCATACACACTTTGGACGCTTTGGACGCTCCTACCTTATTACTGCTCCCCGAGATACATTTTTTCCTGCCTTCACCCTCGTGTTATACGTCTAGACGCATTACCTTCCTGCACGCTACTTGCCATTATCTACACATCTTTACTCTCGTCTCTATCCCAGTTCTTCTCCCATTCTCTCCTCGAAGCTCTCCTTGTCTCCCCTTTCGTTGATAACATTTCTGACTTTTTTCCTTTTATTTTTTTTTTTTTAATTTTTTTTTTTGCAACATGATATTTCTCTTCTCTTCTGTTTTTCTCCCTCTCTCTCTTTGCCTTTTCATATCTGCCTGTGTTTGTGTGTGTGTATGTGTGTGTGTGTGTGTGTGTGTGTGTGTGCGTGTGTGTGTGTGTGTGAGTGTGTGTGCGTGCGTGTGTTTGTGTGTGTGTGTGTGTGTGTGTGCGTGCGTGTTTGTGTGTTTGTGTTTATTTAAGCATATTTTTTTCTCTTTCTTTTCACTCCTGTCTGTGCCTTATTAAAGTATTGACGCAGGGTATTCCAATCCTGTGGTCACATTATATTTCCTCCCTTTCAACCAACTTGTCTGAATTCGATATCTTTCCCTTTTTCGAAAAAGAAGCTAAAGAAAGCCGAAAAAACGACGTCATGCGATGTTTGAGGTTTCCATTTTCTGAACCTCATCCGTGAGACGAAGGACCTTGAGGGAGGCAGTGAGGGAGGGGGGGGGGGTAGGGAGGGGGCGAGACGAGGGGCAGAAAGAGGCTAGAAAGGATGATCGGGAGGAGGGCGATAGCCAAGGCGCACGGAGGAGGCATGGGTGGAAAATGGAAAAAGAAAAGGAAAAGGAGAGAAGAGGCCCAGAAATAAACAAGTGAAAATGAAAGGTAAGTAAGAAGAGGAGGAAACCATTGATAAACAAGGGAGAAGAGGAAGAACCCTTTATAAATAGGTGAGAAGGGAAGGCAAGTGAGAAGAGAACTAAACCAATTATAAAGAATTGATGAGAGAAAGGAACCAGGGCTAAATAAATGAGAAGAGAAGAAAACCGTTTATAAATAAGTGGCAAAAGAAGGGCACTAGTGAAAGGAAGATGAAAATAGAAAGAACTAATAGATAAGTGAGAAGAAAAGGGAACCAGTGATAAACAAGTGATAAAAGAAGGGAATCAATAACGATAAACAAGAAAAGAAATGAGATGATAAACAAGTGAAAGGAGAAAAAACGATAAATAAATGAGAAGAGAAAATAAAAGATGGTTAATAAGTGAGAGGAGAAGGCAACAAGTGATAAATATGTGAGCAGAGAAGAGACCCGGGAATTAAAGAGAATAGAATCAATGATAAATAAGCGAGAAGACAAGCAAACCACTGGTAAAAAAGGGGGAGAGATGAGGAATGTGCAAGGGAGGAGGAAGAATTCTCCCCATCGAAATATATGAAGCCTGTGCCTTTCATATTTTCTTTTCAGAGGCTGGTTGACATGCGAGTGGTTCCAGACCGATACTCTCCTCCCTCAATATCGTGATAAGGGGCAAAAAGGCAATGCTAAGGTAGGAAGACTGAGTAAAAAAGAAAAGAAGGTTACGTGATAAAGAGACTTCTGTTTACGCAGATATTATACTCTGGGCAAGTTCATACAAGCTGGCCTTATCGCGTGACCTATGACCTTGTTCGGCTGGAGCAAGGGATATGTTAACCTTGGCTAAAAGAACGCTTGATCCATTCCAGTCCATTCGGCCAAGTTTGCAAATTTTAGCAAACAGCAGCCGGGTTTTAGCGCCAGGCGGCTTCATGCCTCCTGGCGAGTAGACTTTGAATGAAAATAGAAGAGCATATGCCATGAAAATATTAAATGAAAAAATAGGATAATGTT
>NC_061836.1:22120737-22125737 GCF_019202785.1 Penaeus chinensis
GAGAGAGAGAGAGAGAGAGAGAGAGAGAGAGAGAGAGAGAGAGAGAGAGAGAGAGAGAGGGAGAGAGAGAGAGAGAGAGAGAGAGAGAGGCGAGTCGAGCGAAAACGCGTATTGTGATTAAAAAAGGAAACCTCCCCGAATGTACTGTGGGAGAGAGCGTTGGTAGATGCGTCGCGGGGATGGAGGTAGGTGGGGGTTGGGTGTCGTGGGGGTGGGGGGTTCATGGCAAGGGGCTATGGGAGGGGACCGGCTTGAACCTCTCGACATGTGCAGGGGAGCTTTGTCACTGTGCTATGTTGAACCGCGACATTGCAGCGGCACTCTACGGTTGGGGAGACATATCGACAAGGGCAGCATCTGTACCTCAGTGCGTCCTTGCTGCGCCGTAAGCACCTGGTGAATTACTCACGAAAGAAAAACAGAAGGGAGAAAGAGAGGAAAAAGGCGGGTTGCGTGGCCCACCGAAGCTGCGTGTGTCAGAGGGAGCTCGGGTGAGGAGGGCGAGGAGCATGCCGAAGTTCTCCTTTAAAGAGCACAGTTTCTGCCACAGTCGGAGTGGTTGCTTGTCGCCTGCCAGCCAGTGGCAAGGTTCGGCTTCCATCCGTTTTTTCTGCCCTTTTCGTGTACACTTGTCTGATTTCTTTCTGAATTTAGGCAAGCAACTCTCCAGCTTGCTTTCACGCTGCGTGTTTGGTATACAATCTAAATCGTCATTTATATATACACAATTAAGTTTTCGAGTGTTATTTTTTGCATGACATGTGGAATCAATATCTCGTTAAATTAGGAAATCGCTCATGGTGTTTAAAGTCTCGCCTATTTTTTCCTTTATACTTTCAATATCTTTCACTATAAATCATATCACCTAAAATGCCTAGAGAATATGATGGGTAATATATTTTATACAGACAAACAGAAATACACAAACACAGACAGAAAAACACCAACACACATATTCATAAATACATACAGCAGGAATACTTACTCACTTTCTATATATGGGTCAATCTATCCATCTACCTGTTCACACACACACACACACACACACACACACACACACACACACACACACACACACACACACACACACACACACACACACACACACAACGATGGGTACATACTTTTTATCGGTAAAAAAAGTCGTTACTAGGGTACTAAATAGCAAGTTATTGACTATATAACGTTGGTATTGTTAATAAGGGTAAGCAAAGCGTAACATGAGTATACAGCTGAAAATACCATAAATGTAATTCTTTTCACACACACACACACACACACACACACACACACACACACACACACACACACACATACACACACACACACGCACACACACACTTACACCCACCCAAACACATATACACATACATCTATTTAATTTTGTTTCTTTCATGAATGATGTCTATGTAGCCACTGTCTGTCTGCCGTTGTCGCTGGATCTGTTCCTGTCACGCTCTTGTTTTCTTGTTTTGAACTCTCTCTCTCTCTCTCTTTGTCTCTATCTGTCTGTTTGTCTGACTGTGTGTATGTATCTCTCTCTCTCTTTTTTCTCCCTATACCCCCTCCTATTTAGCTTCGTCTGTCTCGCTCTTGGTTTTCATCTCTCTATATTTCTTTCTCTTTTTACTTTCTACTTCGGTTGTGTGTTTATATATATATATATATATATATATATATATATATATATATATATATATTAAATTCCCTACTCTCTCTCTCTCTCTCTCTCTCTCTCTCTCTCTCTCTCTCTCTCTCTCTCTCTCTCTCTCTCTCTCTCTCTCTCTCTCTCTCTCTCTCTCGCTCTCTCTCTCTCTCTCTTCTTCCCTTTCCGCCAGTCTGTCACACAAACACATTCTTACGCGTATGTACAGAATCATACTGTTTAATTACGTTCGCGAAACTGGACTTTAATTGGCGTGATGAGGAGAAGCTTCAGATCATTATCTGATGAAAAAATCACGTCCTAATTGGCGTCTTCTCAGTAACCTGTTAACTAATTCCTTGGAATCAGACTCTTAATTAAGAGACTGAGGACCCGCTGCGGCACTGACATTATTTGCTCATTTGCAATTACGGGTACCGGAATATGTGGCAAGTTTGAGGTCGAAGGCTCTGTTAATGTTATGCATCGCAGTGGTTACCACTGGTTAAGGGATAAATATTAGGAAACTGATGCGTCTTGAAATGTCCTCAATATTAAAGTCAAACCTCGTCTTTTCTTTTCATCATTTTTTTTTTTTTTTTCATTCTGCCCCGGCCACTATCTTCTTCCTGACCTTTTATTTTCCTTTTCTGTCCGTCTCCCCCAAAGTGCATCCTCCGTCACCTCTCGCGCTAGCCGCCTCCCGCACTTCCAGCAATCACCTGCGGAACCAGAAGGATGCATCACATGACTTCGCGAAGACGTCAGCCTCCAAGCATCCAGGAGCACTCTCGTAATACGGCGGGAAGTCCCATGGGTGCGTGCGCCGTCCTTCTGCTTTAATTTCGCTCGACATTCCAGCATTTACAGCTATAAGACTCTACTTCCTTCGTTGGTACCTCTCGTTTATGTAGAAAACATCGGAACTGTTCTTGAATATCCAGTAATGTTTTCCTTCCTTTCTCTCTTTCCTTTTTTTTTTTTTTTTTTTTTTTTTTTTTTTTTTTTTTTTTACAAACTGTTATGCCTGATTTTGATCACCGTACTATACACATAACGGTAATATCCACATTGCTCGAATACACTGTGCAATGGAGTCAGACGCGTGTGGGTAGGTATTCCCTCTTTTCCACACCGTCCTGATGTGCAGGCCTGGTCGCATCCTGGTGGCTGACATACACCAAATTAGAAACCGTCAGGTCTCTTTCCTTGATGTATGTATTACCCTTCTCAGTCACGACATCTTGATGGCGACCAAATTATAACTTCAGAGAATTTATGGCGCGATGAAATGACATGATCTATTTTTCCGACCATCGCTGTTGTCACTTCACCAGCCACCCTCATCATTCTTTCATCAGCCAACTTAAGAGTCACAGTTGCCTGGAACAGAGCAGGCCAGCCATTCGCCAGCCCACTCGAACTTTGCTTTCCTCTAAGGAAACATTTTATTAGTTTCAGCTTGTCCATCACTATGTAGTCATCAACTTATCAGTGAGGATCACTCTAAATGTTTTCCTTCTTGACATATCTAGGCAGCCAATCAACTTCCTATCACTGTTGCCTATCACTGTGCTTCAAAATGTGATTACTCCCAATGAATAACACTGGTACATGGTTAACCCCATGTGACTTTTCTTATTACAAGACCAGTGTCATTTTTTATCACTTTATCAATTCATTCTTATATTGACAAGCTCGTATGTGCTTCTATGACATCTAAGCATTGCGTAAGCCTTAGCCACCACCAGAACCTAGTGGAGAATGACTTTACGATCTGCCAGCATGTAACTCAGTTATTATAGGCATTGTCATAAATCTGCGTAAAGGATATCGCAAGGATCAATAGCTAAGCGATTTCAAATCTGTCGCCATAACTCTGACATTGAATGTTAACCAGTAAGCGCACTGGTATTTGGCTGATATTCAATTGATAACGCTATTACTGGCATTGTTGTGACAGCAATTTCCAAATAATCGCCAATAATACTTTATAATTACATCAATCAACAAGCAGCATAATGAGAGTACATTAGTGAGCGTAAACTAATAATGTATTGAAATTATACTGGGTGTCACCCACACCACAAAGTCGAGTTCTGCAAAGCTCAAAGTAACATGATTTTCTATTTGTTTATTTATTTATTATTATTTTTCTGATGTCCGAATAACCCCTTAGACATCGGTTTTGAGAGGAAAGATACATGCAGGCCGTCCCGTCGGTACACTATACACAATTACTTGAAAATAAAACTTTGCACAAATATAGATAAAATCTAATTAAACCACATTTAAGCAAATAAGAAAGTTTGCTCATATATTTATATTTGCATATCGCTCTCATACTCTAGTTTATGGCAGACTGCCAGTTTGCTGTGATGATTTTTTATCGTGCTATCAACATGCGATTTATTTCTTTATTTTTCGAAGGCTACATATCAGGCTAGTATTAACGTCGATTTTCTGACTAACTTGGGATATTAAATCGATAAATTACAAATAAGATATCAACTGTTCTTCATGACAGCGAATGTATTAGACTGGAGTAAACTGCAAACACCCACAAAATACGGACTACCATCCTTGAAAACATAGGAAGCATTTCACATCGATGGTCAGAAGCATATATTTTTTCTCTGACATTCTGTCTGGGCATAGTCATAGCGTGTTCTAACTGAATGATTTTTGTACTTAGTAAATAAAGAATTATTTTCATGCTGTCTAGTTTCACCAATTTAGAGTGATTTAAATAGTTATAAAGCTTATCCTCGGGAAAAAAAATAAAAATAAAAAAGGAAACATTATCACATGATGAATAGCAAATTTATAAAAAGATATTCACATACACACAGCAAAGAAAGACTAAAAAAAGAAAAGGGAAGAAAATTCACCAATCATGTCACATTTATGGCCTTTACCACCAGTGTCCATTGATGCCTACACGCAAATTGGCCAGGTAGTTGGATATAGACACCACGTGATGCAACCCCATTTTCTTAAATCTGAACTCCTTATCCGCAATTCTTTGTACTTATTCTTAAAGCCTGACATGAAAGTCTCTGGCACTTGGCATATAATATGATTTTGTTAAGTAGTAAGAGATAAATAGATAAACTAACAAAACACCATAAATACATTATAATAAGTAACGTAATTATCTCCACCTTGGTCAGCGAGGAAAATAGTCCACAATGCCTAAAATAACTTGGCCAATTAACCAGTAACAGGACCTTCAACCTTTAACGTGACTCGAATTACACTGAACGCTCCAGCTCTTGGGTACAAGGATTCGGTCCGAGCTTCGACTCGAACACGAAATCGAAAACGGTTCGGAAAGAGTCAGACAAAGCGGGAA
>NC_061836.1:22160737-22163237 GCF_019202785.1 Penaeus chinensis
CAACTCCTTTACCCCATACCATACCCCTCCCCTTCGGTATACTCCTAACTCTTCTACATCCCACAACACCCCTGTATCTCATTCCGTATAGGATGATCACCCTCAACCAAACTCCTGTTCCAAATCAACTGCCTAATCGCACGGAACATTGGAGAATAAAAAAGTTGTAGTTAATGCAGTAAAAACAGGCAGTTGTAAGCATGAACAAGGAGATGTGCCAAACAATGAAAAGCAGGAGCAAACATTACCATAGTTTGCGTTATGGTATACCTGATGACCATAGATGGTGGCGCCGGAAAACAGTACATTCTCTCTTTTTATAGAAGTTCAACATGTATCAAATAAATATGATTCATGAACTGTGAATGGTATAAGAGTTACATACCAGATAGGCAACAGCGTGTTAGTGTAAATATCTAAGCCACATGGAGTTCCATATGGGTTACAACGGTATTTCATATAAATACAGGCATAAATTGATTAATACAATAAGTACAGAACTAATTACTCCAGCCGAATGGTTAATAATCGATGTGTGTGTGCGTGCGTGCGTGCGTGTGTGTGTGTGTGCGTGCGTGCGTGTGTGTGTGTGTGTGCGCGCGCGCGCTTGCGCGCGTGTGTGGGTGTGTGTGTGTGTGTGAGTGTGTGTGTGTGTGTGTGCGTGTATGTGTGTGTGTGCGTGCGTGTGTGTGTGTGTCTGTGTGTGTGTCTGTGTGTGTGTGTGTCTGTGTGTGTGTCTGTGTGTGTGTGTGTGTGTGCATACAAACCTACACTTCCACCGGTAAAATCAGTGCTGAACATTGCTGCGGAATTTGACATTTTGAATGTTCATAGTAAAAACACCTTTGGCATCATTATATCTACAATATCAAAAGAAAGATATCGAGTTAAGTATATCTCATTTTTTGCGCGATCAACTCGGCAACACAAGTATATAATATATATATATATATATATATATATATATATATATATATATATATATATATATATATATATATACATGTATTGTGCGGGTGTGCGCAGATATGCATATATATTAAAAAGCTTAATATGAATTGAGCTTCTTTACTGTTCAGAATAACCAAACTTTAGCATAGGAGGTAGAAACAAAATACATTTTCTTTAAAGGTACAAGAGCAGGCGTCCACACTGACTATATAACCGACGATTTATATTTTCTCCCATTTCTAATCCACGCTCTCTAGGGAAACATAGTTACTACTTTGATATATCATTTTCTACAACCTGTCACACACGCAAAAGCTACTAGATAAGACGAAAATAGTAACACCAGTTTCCTGTTTTTATTACTAGCATTTGTATTATCCGATTAGCTTGACAGGGGTATAGTAATAGGAATTCCACTTCCGAATCATTCCAATTATTCCATGTGGCTCCGAAGCCTTGCTGGTAATTTGTTGAACTCCGCTATGTGGCAGGAGGGAGGCTGTATGAACCTAAATGGATGAACGGGAATGGATGTGCACAAAGGGATGTACATAAATGGATGAACGCAAATGGGTGAGCACAAAGGGATGTGCGGAAATATGTGAACAAAAGGATCTACGCAAATGGGTGAACAAATGAATGAGCGAAAATGAATGAACAAAAGTAGAAGAGCCCAAAGGAATGTACTCAAACAAGTGAACACAAATGGATGAACTCTAATGTATGAAGAAATGAATGTACGCAGATAGATGAACACAGATGGATGAACACAAATGAGTGAACACAAATATGGATGAATGCACATTGATGAAAAGGAAGACCAGCTCATCATCATGTAGACATTTTTTTTACAGCGGATAACTTAGACATGCATGCAATTTGCAAAGCAAAAGGTTTTTAATTCCGCTGTTATATTTGATCAACGATAGTTGTGTGGATCTTTTTTATTCATGTTGCTCTTTTTGATTTTGAACAAAAGATAAATATTACATTTCCTGTTGTATTTATCCACTAGATTTTATCTCAAATTCTTTAACGCTGAAATTATTATTGTCATTATTATCATCATTATTATCATCATCATAAACTTCATTATTATTAACGTCATCATCATCACCATTATCATCATCATCATCATCATCATCATCATTATCATCACTATCATTATCATGATTATCATATTTATTATCATGATTATCATCACTACTATAATGATCGTCATCCTTATTCGCATCATTATTATTATCATCAGTTGCAGCAGCATCTTTATTATTGTTATTGTTGGTACTGCTTTGTCGTTGTTGTTGTTTTTGTTGTTATTGTTATTGTTATTATCATTATCATTGTTATCATTATCATTACTTTTACTATTATTATTATTATTATTATTATTATTATTATTGTTGTTGTTGTTGTTGTTATTAGTATCATTATTATCATCATTATTATTATTACTATTATTATTATTATTGTTTTTGTTATGATCATCATCATCATCATTATTGTTATTATCACTATTATTGTTGTTATTATTATTGTTATTGTTGTT
>NC_061836.1:22180737-22183237 GCF_019202785.1 Penaeus chinensis
TCCGCTCTCTCGCGGGCTCGCGCTCGCACTGCACCTCTCCGCTCTTCCTATTTCCCTTCTCTCTCGCTATCTCTCTCTCCTCTCTCTCTCTCTCCTCTCCTCTCGCTGCGCTCGCGCTTGCTCTCTCTCTTCCTTTCCCACCCGATCTCCTCTCGCTCTCTCGCCCCCGTGCTCGCCCAGCACGCCCCGGCCCCCTACTTCAAGCTTCCTTCCTACTACCTATACCCCACCCAGCCGCGCTCCGCGCCTGGCCGACCGACTCTACCTCCCTCTACTACATACACTATCTGTCATTCTCGACACGCGGAAACCAGTCGACCCCAGCGGGAATCACGGCAGCACAGCTCTTAAACAGCCGGTGACGCGAACAGCCAGACTTCAAAGCTTTGCCTATAAAAGATGGGATGAACGCGGCCGCCGCCGTAGGATCAAATCCAATCAGGTCAACCAAGAAGAAGCGGCCGTGTCTATGTCCAGCAGCAGCAATGACCGGCCAACCGCGAGCAGTTAATTTTACTGCCAGACGCCCCCATACCAGTTATAAAACAATCCTGTAGAAATCCCACACAGATGTGAATAAACTGCTACTCTCAAACTCACAAACACCCAACACACAACACACTTCTCAGGAAACTCACTCCCACACACACCACACTCACTCACACACACACAACCACACACTTCACAATCACAAAACAAACCTCAACACCACAAAACCAACACACACCACTCAAAACTCCAAACCGTCCATACAACACACAAACACACACACACTAACTCACACTCTCAAACAACAACAAACACACGAAACAAACACACACACGACTACTTTACTCAAACATACTCACGCCCCTACACACCCACACACAGTACACACACAAACACACACACACACACACTCACACTCACTACAACACACTACCCAAACCCACCACCCTCACACACACAAACTCTCTCTAACACCACACACTCACACTCACACAATCTTCTCACTCACTACACACCCTAACTCACCTCTCTCCCCACACTACAATCGCTCAAAAACATCTATCTATAAACACCAACACTCACACAACACACTAATCAATAAATACATAGTGATAATTATATATAACACACCCAAAAAAATCCTCAAAATAACTCTCACAAAACACTCACCTATCAAACTATCACTATAACACTCCAAATACTCACTAACTACACAAACACTGCACACACTCACACTCTCTCTCACAAAAACCACACTCACCACTCACACCACTCACACAACACAACAGCACAACTCACTCACACCCACATCAACCACATACACAAACACACACACACACACACACACACACCCCTCACCACTGACACACATACACACACACACACACACAACCACACACCCACACCACACACACACCACACACCAAACAAGACCACACACACCACACAACACACACACCACTCACACACACACCCAAAAAACACAACCTTCACACATACACACCACACACACCACATAACACACCCAACCATACAAATACCCAACACACACACACACACACACACTCACACACACAACACACAGCATCCCCACCCTCCACACGACCCAAACACACATCACTCACACACACCACACACAGACCACCCTCCCCCCCCCCCCCCCACACTCACAACCACACACACACACACACACACACAACACACCACACACACCCTCATAAACACCCAACCATACAACCCAGCATATACACAACACACACACAACACACCTCACACCACACCACACACACACCACACACCCCCCCCCATCCACCACCGACAACCACACACACCGCACTCACCACACCACACTCACCACATCACCAACAACAACACTCACCATTCTACTCCACACACACCACACACACACATACACACACAACGACACGCCCCCCCCCACACAACACAACACCACACACACACATCACACACACACACTACACCCACACACACCCAACACCATGATAAATATTATTACTATATATTATAGATACCTAAGATACCCCCTACATCATAAATATATATAATAACAATCTAGACATATATATAGTCATATATATATAGGTATATATAGATATACCAGATTATAGAGAATAAAAGTCGGTACCCCGATTGAGAGAGACAGTGATGAGCGTGTGATACAAATTTATATAGTGATAGAGTGGAAGTACAGATGAGTAAGTATGAGTGGTGTCTTTGTAGGAGTGAAGTGTGTATGTTATGTGTGAGTGGCTATGTGTATGACCTTAAGGTAAAGGTTTTCCTAGTTTATTTGACCTTGGCTCTCCTGTGACTTGAAGTGGATCCTGCTCCACTTGTGTTTCACTCCACTGTATATACATTCTCTTGTTAAAATTTTCTTTGAGGACCTTTTTAGAGTCCCTGCCAGAAAAAGTTTTTTTTTCTTCTATTTTCTTAAGACGTGGCACCACGGACGTTGGGCTTCGTTTTTTATCAGTTTTCTTACTCGTAA
>NC_061836.1:22220737-22223237 GCF_019202785.1 Penaeus chinensis
TCTCTTTCCTGGCTCCCTTGATGATCGGAACAATGCAGAGTGACGGCTTGTGTCAATACAGCTGCTGGCATCTATGCAATGCCAGGCCTCTGTTGCAGAAATTTCCCAGGAATCTTTGCACTAGTTCCTTGTTCTCGATTTCTTGTTCATTGCAGTCAGATAAAGGGGGGAGAGGCCTTCCCTGTAATCCAATTTGACTGTTAAATAACCATTTCTTAATACTTTATTTCTGTTTAACATTGTTTTTTTCATTACTCTTATCTTAATATCGTATATCATTTGTCCACATCTTTCCTCTATTTCGTCGTTATTTCATTATCCGATTTGCTTCCCTCTGCGATTCATAAATTATTACCATATCTGCGTCGTTTCTTCCATTTCAAGATTTTCGTGTTTTATTCGTGAAAGGAAGATTGAGATTCAAAGCTGATTTCAGATTTTCGAGTTTCGGAATTTCTGGTTCTTATATTTCTGTTAGGAAAAAAGCTTATGTGGTATTTCCGAATATCAAAATCGGATATGGTTGCTCTTGACATTGTTCGCTGCGGTTGCTATCTTTGTCGTTCCACTACCATTATTATTATCATTGTTGTTATTATTTGTTTCTGTAAGTCTTCTTTTTATTATTATTATCATAATCATTATCATTATAACTGTTATTCTTACGATTTTTTTATTGATATTATTATTATTATTATCATTATTATTATTATCATTATTATTATTATTATTATTATTATTATTATTATTATTATTATTATTATCATTATTATTATTGTTATTATCATTATTATTATTATTATTATTATTATTATTATCATCATTATTATTATTACCATTATTGTAATCATTACTATTATTATTATTATTATCATCATCATTGATATTACCATTATTAATTTCTTCTTATTATTATTCCTATTATTATGGTCATCATTATTTTCATCTTTATTATTATCAATACTTTTATCATTATTATCAATGATATACTTGTTATTGTTGTAAGTTTTGTTGTTTTTTATTTTATTTTTATTATTATTATTATCATTATCATTAACATTGTTATTATTATTGTTATTATTATTACTATTGCTGTTCTTGATGTTACTACTATTATTACTATTACTAATACTATTATTATTATCTATTTATCATTATCATTATTATAATAAGTAGTAGCGGTAGTATTGTTATCATTATAATTAATATTACTATTACTATAACTATCCCTCTTATTATTGTTTTTATTATTATTATTATTATTATTATTATTATTATTATTATTATTATTATTATTATTATCATTATTATTACTATTTTTATCATTATTATCATTATTATTATTATTATTATTATTATTATTATTATTATTATTATCATCATTATTATTGTTATTATCATCACTATTATTATTATTATTATTGTTATTATTATTATTATTATCAATATTATTATTATCATTAATGTTATTATTATCATTTTCTTATTGTTATCATAATTATTATTATCATTATTACCATTATTATTATCATTTTTGTAATCATTAATAATTACTATTACTATTATCATTACCATCATTATTATAATGATGATGATGATAATAATAATAATAATAATGATAATAATAATAATAATAATCATTATCAGTATTGTTATTATTACCATTATTATTATTGTTATTATTATCATTATTATTACTGTTATTATTATTATAATTATTATTATTATTATTTGTTATTATCATTATTATTATCATTATCATTGTTATTATTATTATCATTACTATTAATTATTATTATCATCATCATCATCATCATCATCACTTTATTACAATAATCCTGGTAACGATGAGGATAATGTTAATGATAATAATAGTAATAATAATAATAATGATAATAATGATAATGATAATTATAATAACAATAATAATAATAATAATAATAATAATAATAATAACAATAATAATGATTATTATTAGCATTATCATTAACATTATTGTTATTATCATTACTGCTATTATTATTTTCTTATCATCATTGTTATTATGAACGTTATCATCAATATCATAACCATTATTTGTCTATGGTCGTTATTAACATTATTATTGTTATTATTATCACTATTATTGCTATTATTATCATGATCACCATCATTATTTTTTTTACCGTTATCATTATTGTTATTGTTATTCTTATTATTGCCACTATTATTGTCATTATTAGAATCTTTATTATCATTATCATTATTATCATTATCAACATCATTATTAGTATTGTTGTTTTTTTATCATATTTTACAATTATCACTATCATAATCATCACATTATCATCATCATCATCATCATCTCATCATCATCATCATCATCATCATCATCATTATTAGCATCATCATGATATTCATAAGTACTCTTGTCATTATTATGCTCATCATTAATACTGCCATTATATTTGTCTTTATCTTTAATATTACCATCATCTTCATCTTATTTGCTTTTTGTACT
>NC_061836.1:22270737-22273237 GCF_019202785.1 Penaeus chinensis
TTGTTATTATCATTATTATTATCATCATCATTATTATTATTATTATTATTATTATTATTATTATTATTATTATTATTATTATTATTAATATCATTATCATTATTATTATTATTATTATTAATATTACTACTATTATTATCATTACCCTTATTATTATCATTATTATTATTACTATCATTATTATTGTCATTATTATTATCATCATCATCATCATTATTATTCTTTTTATTACTGTAATTAACAGTATTAGTATAATGATTACTAGTAATAATAATGATAATATTATTATTATATTATTATGATTATCATTATTTTTATTGCCATTATTGTTATTATCAAAATTATTTTTAGCATTATTATTACTTAATATTACTATTATTGTTATTAATATTATTATTATGCTTATCATTATTATCATTATTATCATTATTACTATCATTATTATCAATAATTATATTATTCATACTATAAATATTATTAATGTTATTATTCATACTATTATTTTTATTAATATACTTTATGTTATTATTATTGTTGTTGCTATTATACCTATAATTATCATTATCATTATAGATATTATCATCCTTATTATTAATATTCCTATTATCATTCTCATTATAATTACTATAATTAATATTATTATTGTTACTATTATCACAATCATTATTATCATTATTACTATCATTATTAATAAGATCATTATCATTGTTGTCATTATTATCATTATTATCATTATCATTATTATCATTATTACCATCTTTATGATTATTACTAGTTTTACTATTAATGTTATTAATATCTTTATGAACTGTATTATCATCATAATTGTTTTTATTAGTATTGCTATTATCATCATCATCCTCATCATCATAATCATCATCATCATCATTATTATTATTACAATTATTTTTTTTCCATTTTATCATCACTATCATCATTATTATCATTATTACAATCATTATTATCATTTCTTATCATTATCATCATTTTTTATTATTTTCATTATCATTTATTATTATTATTATTATTATTATTATTATTATTATTATTATTATTATTATGACTATTATTTTTATTATTATTATTATCATTATTATCATTATCATTATTATTATCATTATTATTATTATTATTATTATTATTATTATTATTATTATTATTATTATTATTATTATTATTATTATTATTGCTATTGATGTTCTTGTTATTATTATTATTTTTATTGTTATCATTATTATCATTACCAATATAATTACTGCCATTATGAATATGATAACTCTTATTATCATTGTTATCATTAATATTATCATTATTATTATTAATAGTAGTAGTAGTTGTTGTATCTGTTATATTATTATCATATTCTTTTATTATCATTATTATTATCATTATTAAAATTATAATTATTAGTAGGAGTAGTGTCATTTTTATTATCATCAGTATCATAACTACTACTTTATTATTAAGACCAATTTTATTTCTATCATTAATATTGTTATCATTGTCATTATCATTATTATTGTTATTATCATTATTATTATCATTATCATTATTATTACTACTACTACTACTATTATTATTATTATTATTATTATTATTAATATCTATATCTTTATCATCCTTATTATTTTTTTTACTATTATTATTATTATCAATATTATTGTAATTATTATTATTATCATCCTTATTATCACTGATATTAATATTATAATCATTATATTTTTTAGCATTATTATCAGTACTAGTCTTTCTGATTATTTTTTTCATTATTACTTTGTCAGTATCATTATAGATTGTATTATCATCTTCATCTTCATCACCATCGTCAACATCCTTGCATAAAAGAAAATGGAAGACTTCGAGGATATTTTAAAAATCTCGCTTCGTCAAGGGATCCATTATTTTTGTCTCTCTATAAATGAAGTCGATCTTCTGGCCTCCGTTCAGCCTCCCCTTCGTTCATCCTCCTTTTAAATCCCTTCCTCCTCCCTTTTTTTCCAACCCATCCCCTTGCCCCTCCCTTCACTCTGCTTCAGCCCCACTCCTCGTCGCCTTCTCATCCTTACTCTCCCTCAGTCTGTTCTACCTTCCCCAGCCGCGTCCACCCCTCCTCTACTCCACTTGCGATCTCCCCTGCACAACCTTTTTCACCCCACTCTTCTTCTACTCCATCCCCAACTTCATGCTCCCCCCTCCTTCAAGCTATTCCTCCTCCATTCCATAGCCAAGCTCATCCTCACTCCCCATCAAAAAGCTCACATGCTCCATTCCCAACCTCACTCTTCAGGACATTGCTCCTCTAGTACCCCCTACCCCCTCCTCACACCTTTCTTTCGCTCCCCCCATCCTCACCCTTTTCCCTCCACCCATCCTCACCCTTCCTCCAGTACACTCCTCCCTAAGTACCCAACCCTCATCCCTCTCCTTCAGCTGCCCGGCCAACCTTGCTTCTCCTATTATACGCTGATGGCTCGGTAGAGATGCCAATTACCGATTATTA
>NC_061836.1:22288237-22290737 GCF_019202785.1 Penaeus chinensis
TATATATGCCTATATATATATATATATATATATATATATATATATATACATATATATATATATATATATATATATATATATATATATATATATATATGTGTGTATATATATGTATATATATATATATATATATATATATATATATATATACATATATATATATATATATATATATATATATATATATATATATATATATATATATATATATATATATATATATATATATATATATATATATATATATATGAAGAGAGAGAGATAGAGAGAGAGAGAGAGAGAGAGAGAGTAGAGAGAGAGAGATAGAGAGAGAGAGAGAGAGAGAGAGAGAGAGAGAGAGAGAGAGAGAGAGAGAGAGAGAGAGAACATATTCATGTACATTCCGGCGCTAGAGGACGCGCTATCGACTCCCCTGAGCTCTGACATTTACTTCGACGTCACAGGTATCTGGAAGTCGCATCCAGATTGAATGGAAAGCAGATGACTGTGTCACTCAAGTACCCGGAGGAAGGAGCGTCGCAGCCAAGGACTGGGAGGGAGGGCTAAGGAGAGGGAGAGAAAAGGAAGAGATAATGACGTATAGTTTGAGAGATGGAATAGGGACGAGGAGCGAGGACGAAGGAGGAGAAAAAGGAAAGGTAAGCGTGAGGGGGGGGGGGGGGAGGCAGGGGGAGGGCAGGAGCATGGCTGTGTGGCGATGAGCTTAAGATATAGCTGTGTAAGAGACAGGGGTGTAAAGAAGGTGAACTGTGTTCGAGGAGACTGTTAAAAGGTCATGGGTACCGCCGGGGAACAAGGGTGCTTGGGGGTACGAGAGAGAGAGAGAGAGAGGGGGAGAGAGACGAAAGTGAAAGAGGAAGAAACAGAGAAAGAGAGAGAGAGAGAGAGAGAGAGAGAGAGAGAGAGAGAGCGAGAGAGAGAGAGAGAGAGAGAGAGAGAGAGAGAGAGAGAGAGAGAGAGAGAGAGAGAGAGAGAGAGAGAGAGAAGAAGTGAAAGAGGAAGAGGGAGAGAGAGAGAAAAAAGAAAAAGAGATAGAGAACATCCATAGGCATTTCTTAATTCTAAATTTGGATGTTGTGAAATGAATGACAGCAGAGAATACAGAAAAACAGAGAGAAGCAGACGTTGAAATAATGAGGCTCTTCATTGTGCGGTTTAACGCTGAATTGCTTTATCATATTTGCAATCGCGTAATGACGAAAGTGAAATTAGTGCAAGTCCTTTGTCTGAAGCGATTCAATAGTTCTCAAGAACTAACACAATCCATTATCAGCTTGACGCAACTAGATTCCGAAAGTTGCCACTGAAAACTTGGGTGGGATGAAGGTAATGAGAAAACAGAGTCTGTCTTTAATATGCAAAGGGTATCGTCACGGATAAGATACCATATGCCAAGTTCATCACTATATGTCCACCGTTATCTACAGCTTCCTTTTCTTCGCTCAGTGACAGAATCAAGATGGTAAACTTGCCCGCCCGCAGACCAGCGCCCGGAGACCATGTTGCCACTTGGTTTCGATATATTCTCGTGTAACTTCTCCTCAGAGCGGATCTTCTTTAAGCTGATACCGTCACTCTAGCCAAGTTTTCCTATTTGGAGCACGACATCGCCCACCAGCATCCCCCGTCCAATGGGGAGAGAGAATGGAGAGACGGAGAAGCGAATGGAAGACAGCAAAGGAAGAAAGGACAATATAAAGGTAGAAGGGGAGGGATGGGCTCGAACTGACGCACACACACATTTTGGCCTAATCAACTAAAAAGCGAGGCCGACCAATCTCATCTCCATAAAAATGAGAAAGGAATCAGGTTCGAGCAGCTTAGGCCTTCCCAAAATCACCATTTTAACAAGACTTGGCAGCTGAGCGGGGAGAGCAGGTCATAAAGTGGACAATAGATGATTGCCGTTTAGCTTGCAGAAAATATCAGAACATTTCACCTTCCGTCTAGGACCGCACCCATGCGTTCAGCAAGGACTGTGGGCAGAGAGGGAGAGGGAAAGCGGGAGTTCAGAGTTGTGTAGTTATGGCTCTCGTCTGGTCGACGTGTCTTGTTGCGGCCAGGAGAGGTCCGGAGGGAGACATCAGTACGTCTTGAGAACTTCTCTGGGAGCTCCGTGAAACAAATAAAATGAGTGAATTTCCTGCTGCAGAGACGGGGGTCAGCTTTGGCTCCTATGAGTCGAGCTAACTTCAAACTTTACATTGTTAGTAATTCTTTGTTCTGTAACATACTACTGTGGACCATCCAGCCCTATTACATATCACCGATTGTTAGATTAATATGCCGCACCAAATATCAGAGATTAGATGGTTTGCTGCTGTTTGGTTTTATTGAATAATGATTCAGATGAATCAGTTGATTGATTACATAACCTTAAAACAAGGTCTTCTCCTTTAAGTATCATTTGTATTATGTATGCACAGAAAAATGTCAATTATATCTCATATATTTCTGAAATAGGCCCAGCTCATCATCACACTGAACTGTTCTGACGCAG
>NC_061836.1:22300737-22303237 GCF_019202785.1 Penaeus chinensis
TGTTGGATGCTGCCTGTGAGAACCCCTCGGCAGGAACTTCCTAGTCACCGAGCCGCACCAGGGAAAGCTTGCGCTCTCTCTCTCCCTCTCTTTTCTCTCGCTCCCGCTCCCGCTCTCTCTCTCTCTCTCTCTCTCTCTCTCTCTCTCTCTCTCTCTCTCTCTCTCTCTCTCTCTCTCTCTCTCTCTCTCTCTCTCTATCTCTCTCTCTCTCTCTCTCTCTCTCTCTCGCTCTCCCCTTCCCCTTGCCCCCGCTGTCCGTCTCTGTGTCTCTCTCAATATTTCTCTCTGTCCTCTCTCTCACGCTCTCCCTTTTAGATTTTCGTTGTATTTCAGTCTCTCTGCCCGACTCCGATGGCTGTAATAAAAGTACCCAATGCGCTGCTTCATCCAACTGCTGCCATCACTAACTTAGAACAGTTTCATCTAATTCGTTTGTTGGCATGGACTGAGCATTGGGTTGGTCAGATGTCAATCTGAGGGTAGAACTAATTTGTAAATCTGCAATATTAGGATAACGTGTAGTACGTGCGAGGGTTTCTGTGACTTTAGATAAGGAAGTGATCGAGCGTGTGTGGGGACAATGAGGCGACTTTAATAGTGTATCTAGTGGCGGAGTGCTGCTGCACAATTTGTTGAACTGTGTCAGTGATTTGTTTTGATTGTTGGGTGGGGTAGATGTTTTGGGGTGACTGTCTGTTGGTTGTGGTACTTTGTTGTGTGGGGTGTAGTGTATGGTGGAGGAATGGTAAGGTTTAGGTTGGGTTCGCAGGGGTGGGTGGTGAGTAGTGTCTTGTTCGTGATAGGGTGGTGCGGAGGACAAAGCAGACAAGAGGGAGGGAGAGGAGTGCGAAATGGGTTTGGTGTGTGTTGGTGGTGTGTGTGTGTCGTGTAGAGTGTGTGTGTGTGTGTGTGTAGGTCGTAGTCGTGGTGGATGGGGGGGCGGTGTGTGGGTTGTCGTGTGTGTGTGTGGTGTGTGTGTGTGTGTCAGCTGTGTGTGTGGATGTGGGGGCGAGTGTGTTGTGTGGTGTGTGTGTGTGTCGTCGTGATGGTGTGTGTGATGTGGAGTTGTGTGAGCGTGTGTGTGTGGTGTGTGTGTGAGTGTGGGGTTGAAGTAGAGTGTTTGTTGAGTGTACGGAGTTGTGTGTTGGCGGGCGGGGGTGGGGGGAGTTTTCTTAGAAGTGGATTTGATTTGTGTGAGTAAGTATTGTGGGGTTTGTGTGTGAGTGTGTGACCATGCTTGTGTGGGGTGTGTGTGTTTATGGAATCTTTTCTCTATATCTCTATCAATCTCCACTATACTAATATCATATATATAGTTTTGTATGAGTGTGTGTGGTGTGTGTGTGTGTGTTGTGTGTGTGCTGTGGTGTGTGTGGTGTGTTGTGTGTGTGGTGTGAGTTGTGTATTAGTAGTACGTTGTGTTGTGTTGTGTGTTTGTAGTGTGGTTCAGTGTGTAGTGTGTGTGTGGGTGTGGGGGGGTGGGGTGGGGGGGGGGGGTGGGGGGGGGGTGAGTGGGTGTGTGTGTGTGTGTGTGGTGTGTGTGTGTGATAGTGTGGTGTTGTGTTGGTGATTATTGTGTGTGTGTGTTGTGATGGGGGGGGGGCGTGTGGTGTGTGTGTGTGTGTGTTGTTGTGTGTGTGTGTGTGTGGTGTGTGTGTGATGTGTGTTGGTGTGTTTATGTGGTGTGGGGTTGAGTTTGTCTTGGTGTGAGTTGGTGTGTGTCTGTCAGAGTGGCTGTATGTGTGTGTGTGCTGTGTGTGTGTGTGATTGGTTGTGTGAGTGTGTGTAGTGTCGTAGTGTGTTGAGTCGTGTGTGTGCTGTTTGAGTTTTGTGGTGGTGTGTGTTGGTGGGTATTTTGTTCTAGTTTTTTTGTTGGTTGGTTGTGTGTGGTGGGGGCGTTGTTGAGGTGTGATTGTGTGTTTGTTTGTGCGTTGTGTGTGTCGGATTGGTCGTGTGTGTGAGTTGATATAGCGGTGTAGAGTGGTGCTGTGTAGATACAGTGATCTAGAGAGTTTTTAGAGTATTACTGTATTGTTGCGTTAGTGATAGTGAGTGTGTTGATGTTGTTTAGTGGGGGGAGTGAGTAACATGCGGTCTATATACTATACTGAACAATTATCATATCTTATATATATCTAGTTGTAGTGTGTGGGGGTGTGTGTGTGTGTGTGTGAGTGTAGTGTGGTGTGAGGTGTATGTGTGTCAAGTATGTGTGTGTGTGTTTGAGTTTGGTGCTGGGTGTGAGTGGTGTGTGTGTTGGAGGGGGGGGGGGGGGGGGGGGGGGGTGTGTAGTGTGGGGTGTGGTCGTGTGTGGTGTGTGTGGTGTGTGTGGGTGTTGTGTGTGTGTGGTGTGTGTGTTTGAGTGTGTGTGTGGGTGTGAGTGTGTGTGTGTGTGTGTGTGTGTTGTGTGAGTATATATATAATATATATATATATATATACTATCTTTTGTGGTGTGTGGTGTGAGTTTATTTAGATTGTTTTGTTGAGAGTTTTGTGT
>NC_061836.1:22308237-22333237 GCF_019202785.1 Penaeus chinensis
CGACTTGGGCGTTTCCTTCCAACTTCCAAATGGGACTACGTGCTTCGCCGGGTGGAAATTACAGCCTTTTTTTTCTTGTCATCCTTGTCATTTCTTCTTGAAAACAATGGATTGTAGCAATTACACCTTAAACATACACCATGATAATATAGCATTTATAGGAAAGATTAAACAGAACAAAACAAAAAATGTCTTTCTATGCTTCAAAAAGAGGAAAAAGTTATTCAACACTTTTTGTAATTAAAATATAGCAGTATGGCGAAACTTATTCAAATATATTTTGACTTCATGAAATCTTTTTACAAGTTGGAATTCCTTTTTGAATTCATTGCAATTGAAAGTTAACATTCGTCCATTTCACGAATACTTGGTGAAAGCGATACTGACTCTTCTGACTCCTTTCCCTTTCATTTGCTCTCTGTATGTGCATACGATATATACCTAAATATATATACATTATATATATATATATATATATATATATATATATATATATATATACATAATATATATACATACATACACACATTTGTGTGTATGTATGTATATATATACATATATATACATACATACACACATTTGTGTGTATGTATATATATATATATATATATATATATATATATATATATATATATATATACACACATATATACATACATACACACATTTGTGTGTATGTATGTGTGTGTGTGTGTGTGTGTGTGTGTGTGTGTGTATGCGTGCGTGCGCGTGCGTGTATGTGTGCGTGTGTGTGTGTTTGAGAGAGGGAGAGAGAGAGTGTGCTTCTCTTTCTTTCTCTCTCTCTCTCTCTCTCTCTCTCTCTCTCTCTCTCTCTCTCTCTCTCTCTCTCTCTCTCTCTCTCTCTCTCTCTCTCTCTCTCTCTCTCTCTACTAACTAAATATGCACAAAAGTAAACTAGAAATCATTACCTCCGTAATCGAGCCAAGAATAACTCTGAATATGAGAGAACAACATCTGTGCAGTTGCACTTCTCCATAGTCATCTCCTTACATAAATGTAAAGAAGGTAATTATGTAAACATGTACTGAACTAAATTTCCGCCGACCCATATTACCGCCTTGAAAATATATATAATTTACTACGAATACTCATATGACGTATTTTGTTTAATTAACTGCTGAGCATAATATGGTATTGTCTAATCTTTGTAATAAAAAAATCTAAACGAACTATTGTGCAGTATTTTGTGATCTGGAACTTAAAACACCGTGAAGCTTAACAAAGTCGAATTCAATAATTTGCCAGTAAAGAAGGGAATAGTATCGGGATTTTACGAAAAGGCTCAGCGCATTATCCGTTTACAATCAAACGTGTTTAATAGATTATGAAAATTTTTCGTTTAATTTACTTTTCCACTTGCACAATTAATATCTACCTTAAATTAATGAAGAATGGATTTTGTATAAAAAAAATCTTATTTGAGGATCACATGTATAAGTGTAATAAATACAAAATAAACATATATAAGACTATTTTGTAGTTATGTTGAATGGATGAATCCGCGCAATTACTTTTCTTTTTCGAAATCTTATCTCATTAAAAGTTTCTTCTTACGTTGGATTACAGTTAATAGTTTATCTTATCCTTTTATCTTCATTTCAAATATTCTTGCTTGCCTGGTTTCAAAGGTTTCGAAATAATCATCAAAAGCAACGGTACTGAAGACTCGAAATATCTTATCACGTGTTATTACTGCAATTATAATATATAATCAGGTTTCTGAACGGTAAAAGGCTGTGTAATTAGAGGTAACGCATCCCGTGACGCTGCGTATGTGCACGTAAGCATAGTGGATATTCTCATCCCCGTTTTTGTTATGATTATGAGAGAGGGGATTTCGGGGAGTCTACGCTACGCTGGCTATGAGCTACAATTGACATCTAGAGCCTGGACTCGTTTACCCCGTGAATACAATAAAAAAAAATTTCAGTATTTTTATCCAACCGCTTTATAATGTACAGCTTTATTGCCTTTTTTTGCTTATCTTACCTTCTTCGTAGGTCACTTCCATTTAGTTTTATACAACCATTATGACTGTTAAGGGGCAAGGCACAAACGAGGCTATATGAGCTACTGTCTTCCCCCCGAAGGGGGAGTCTACGCCTGGGTTGTTTAGGCTGTCTTGAGCAGACCTCACTGGGCGGTTCCTTTGTGTTTTTCCGACAATGCAATACGTTCTGGAGAGACGGAGAGAAGATATGTATATTTTATTTTTTCATAAGAGGCAAGATAGGATGTCCTACCTGTTATATATATATATATATATATATATACCTTGTTGAAAAATCTCAGGTTTTCTTTTATGTTCTTTGTATCGTTTCATCCTTAGTTTGTTCCTTTTATTATTTTACTTAGTTTTTTTTTTTTTTTTTTTTTTTTTTTTATTTACTTATATTCATTTACAAAGAAAGTGGTGATACTCCGAGTGACAAAGTAATGGAAGAGTAGCAATGAGACAATTTATTAATAATCTTAAATAATCAAGATATACGATAAGCAATGAGAGATTGTGAAGATGACAAATTGTTAAGTATCAAATAAACGAAGTATGAATACTGCTATAAATACATACTTGGGAAAGAACTTAACAGTCTTGACAAATAGGTCGTGCCCCATTTAACGTCACGCCTCCCATCCTTAATGAGGGCCGCCCTTTCAGGGACCATGTTGTGCAAGGCCTGCGTTATGGTCATTTTGCAGGAGATATGCTTCATAAAGGTTCTGATCGAGTAAGAGAAATGACTTTCAAAGCAAATCCCGAGGCCCTTACTCTGAAAACTATTATTCCATGCATATAATGTCGGTCCTTTGTAAGGGTATCTGTCGAAGGCGGCCTCTCATAACTGCATCATCAAAGTGATGATGCCCGTGAAGCAGGTCGAAAGAATAAGGGCCTGGATAGGTGGGCCCTGTTTACCCCATAAAAAATAAACAAAAAGTATCTGGGTTCCCTTTTAAACCTTCAAGGAAGTGTGGGCGTCTATGAGGTAGAGTGGTGATGCACTAAAAAAAAAACACTTCACAGCCAGCTGTTCACACTCAGGTTTCACAAAATAAGGCAAAAGTTTGAGGTCAGATACAATCTTTTCCCTGGTTCGACGCCATCTCACTGTAAGATCTATGGAAAACACACAAAACACACAACTAAAACAAGAGGGGAATGTACCAAAAACATTTGTAATTAGGACTCGAAAAAAACAAATAAACAAACAGGCAGACAGAGCTTCGATTGGCTTTACCAAATAACAAAACTTTAATATGAGGAAGTAAGGCAAAATACAATATAAAAACGGCAAAGGCTAAAATTATGCTAAGCAATAAGTCAAATTTAATATGAACAAATAATGGTTAATATGGTTACATACAATATAAAAAGGAAAGCTTATTCATTGAAAAAAAAAAAAAAAAATTACTTTAAAATTAACAGTAATTTGAATAAATGTCAGCTTAATGGTTAGAGTAAACATCAAAAAGGGCAAGGCATAAGATATCGGGAGTGACAGCCGATCTGTTTCGTATGTCCTCCAAGGACGTTATACTTTTTCCGTGGCTAGGGTGTAGGTTAACCCAACCGCTCCGGATTTATGTTTTATCCCCTGTAGTTTTTTTTTTTTTTTTTTTTTTTTTTTTGTGAATGTTGCCACATATCGATGGCTCCACATGTGCTCAGCCGGCAAGTCTATCGGTAGCCCTAGTGACCGATCCTGATTTCCCTATTCCTTGAATTGGCGAGAAAATGTGTTTTTCTTTTTGTTACAGTTGACATCGATACTGTTATTACTGTTATTGATGTTATGATTATTAAATTGCTATTAAAATCTTTCTAACTTTTAAGACAATTAAATAATGCAAAAGACCCATTCTAAAATTGAGATAGGAAGGACTAATAACCGACTCATTGGTGACTAAGCACTTACAGAGCCATCTATGTGTAAATACAATAAATAAACTTGTATTGCGTTGGGCATGGCATGTATTCTTGTCATATGTGGCGATTGGGTTAAGGAAAAGATAGACTGAGATAAAAGGAACAGGAGTAAGGCTTAGGGCAGAGGAAAAGGAGTGGAAGAAGAAGGAATGAAAAAAAAGGAAAGCCTATCACTAGATAAACATGGAATTTTAGGTCAAGGCAATTTTGCGAGGAAATCTTTAAGTTTAAGGCAAAGATATAGAATATGAAAGTTACTAGAGATAGGAAAAAGTAAGAAGACTGTAAAGAATAAGAGAATAGGAGAAAAGAACACAAAATTCAAAACCGAATTGTATCATTTTATGCAGTTCGTCGTTGAATGTGACGAAGCTAGTGTTCTGCATGCGTTCCCGATCTTACATATAACTAGGATATATACTGTTAAATGAATGACAATCATTCATACTGAATTGGATTCGGAGAGAGCACTTAACCCATTCGCCCCATGTGGCAAGAATACATGCCATGCCCACTGTAATACACGTTTATTTATTGTATTTACACATAGATGGCTCTATAAGTGCTTAGTCACCAATGAGTCGGTTATTAGTCCTTCCTATCTCACCTGTTTGGCTGGACAAGTTCTTAATCGCCAAATAGCCAGTTATTAGAAACTACCTATCTCAACTATTTACCCTTTTCTGTCACTTTAAGAAAGGGTCTTTAGTATCATTTCATTGTCTAAAATATTTTAATGAAAAATTAATAATCATAGCATTAATAACAATAATAACAGTATAGATAGCAATGGTATTATTTTCCTGCCAATTCAATGGGGAAATCAGGATCGGTAACTGGGGCCTACTGATAGATTCCTTGCCGGCTGAGCACATGTGGAGCCATCTGTATGTAATAAAATTACAGGGGACAGAACATAAATCCGGGGCGAATGGGTTAATGTACACTAGTAATTTGATGTGGGAACACGCATTTATAGGTCGTTCGGTTTGTTGATTAAAATACATTGTTCTATCACTTTGTAGTAGCATTGCTGTAAAGTCTGTATTGGGTTTCTTTCTGAGGCAGTTGCAGTAGATGGCGACTTGAGAAGAGGAAACATAATTTGTCACACGCTTTTGGTTGTCATTTTGACATGATATATCTTTACAGAAGGAAACCTACAATACATGGAAATTATGTATATACTATTTTGCGACTTAAGTATCATATAGCACCTCATTCTGAGCAAACAGACATACTTTTCATAAAAAACAAAACAAAAATAAAGCAAGAAGCAACGACAAGAAGTGTTAGTGCTCTAAAAGAAATGCATCTTTGACAAAAAAAAAAAATGATCATGTAAGGTTGTCAATCAGAAAACAAAATACAGACATCTTGTAAGTAGAGGCAATGTTATTAGTAGAATACCGGAAAGGGGATAAGAAAAGCTAACTGTACATTTATTGACGGTAAGGTTGCGGATAGTGAATTGCATTTCTTTCTTATAAATCATTTTTAGAATCCATGCTTTGCAGTGGTTATTACAGTTTTATCATTCCCTAAATTTTGTCTTTGTTTATGTACACTGCCCCAGACATATCCGATAATCCATTCAATGTCTGTATTTGTACAGATATGTATAAATTGTTATATTTTAACCATGATCTATGAGTTACCCAGCTGCTTGGAAGTTACTACAATAGACAAGCTCTGTATGTTGAGATGAAATCGATGTGGTATTACCAAAAAACAAAGTGGTGAAGATCATATCCTATCCTGAAGTGAGGATAGGATATGGTTGAAACCACCTCAACTTCAATCATTAAGGGTAACACAAGCCAAAATCAATTTTTTTATCATTTTTACAAAGCATAACATTACTTTCAGCACTGATATACTGAAATAATCTGCCCTAGACTCTGATACAATCTAAAATCTATCCTGTAAAAGATCAAAGTCACAGTATCTCATGCAAATTATTGGGCAAACTACACAAATAATATATGTTGGAAGACTTACAGACCTACAATGTTTTTTGTAATTATTGTCGAGGCCATGGACCTCAACGTGCAAAGTATTATGACAAAATTGAGAACCACTAAAAACAAAATTACATGACCTGATTGAAGTGTTTGATATAAATTCTGATAATCCGAATCAAGGCTCAACAGGAAAGAATTTGTTTAACAAAATTATGAATTCATTTTTGTTTAAATACATTCCTTTAAAAAGCTGAGTAGACTTTGCTTCTGGTGGTGTAAACATTATGGGAGCTCACAGGTGTGTGCAGTAGGCTTAGAAATGTTTATCTGAACATCATGGTATTTAAATGTATTTGTCATTCTGTTCACATTTGTGCTTCCCAGGCAACCAAACTGCTTCCATGAATATGTGAAGACCTTGTTTGATACATTGATACCTACTTTTCACATGGTACAACGAGAACAAGGGAATTCCGGCAACTTTCTTTGAAAAGCCGAACAAAATTTTACATGTTGCCCAGATAAGGTGGCTGTAACTCGCATGGCAGTTGAAAGAGTAAGTGAACAGTGGGAGCCGCTTACACTGCATTTCAGATCCAGGACAATGGTTGTAAGAGAACAGTTCTCTGCTCCAAAGATTATTTGAAACTATGCGATCCAAATGTATTTCACTTTTTCTGGTCAAAATACAAAAGTTTAAAAAGTTTATCATTTAATTTCAAAGGTCGAGCCCAATTATTAATCTGCTTTAATAAAGACAAAGGAACTGACATTCTGAGTTATTTTTATCGACCGGACTTCTTGAAAGAAAATATTGCAGATATTGACCCAACAGACACTCATAATCTTGGGGCTAAAGTACACTTTTTTGCAGAAGCCTGCAATTGCCTCAACTAACATATTGGTTGATGATGTGAGGGACAGGTGCAGAAAGTTTATGGTGACTGTATACACTGAAATGAAAAAAAAAATGCAGATGGCGAGATAATTTTTCGGGAGTTGGTCTACCATATCTTCTCATTAATTTAGAGTGAGTTTCTAACATGTACAGTTGTGTTACATTGTTCCTTTCCTTTCACAGGTTGTCCTGGTGAAGTCGAAACAGGGAAACAAACTGCTGCCATTTAGTCAAGCTGCACTTAGTTCAAGTGAGCGAAGCAGTGAAGGAATTAGGAGAATTTGTAAACCTGATGATTGCTGCAAAGGGATATAAAATATAGTATTTAGAAAAGTAAAACATGAAATCTGACGATGTATATATCAATATATGCAAGTTACAAAAGTCTTTAGTCTCATTTTTCACAACAGAATTTTCAGTCAGTTAATATTGGCCAAATTGCCTTAGCAAGGCCCTTTGGAAAGTTAAAATGAAACTGAAAAACATAAATATCGTTAAATTAATGCATAATCTATACACACACACACACACACACACACACACACACACACACACACACACACATATATATATATATATATATATATATATATATATATATATATCTTTGAAATGTAGTGCACTACTTCAAAAATATTAGCAAAATTTGAAGGTACCTTGAAATGTGCAGTCTTACACTATAACTCGTTTCTCATGTAAATACGACAAATGAAAAGAATGCATACACTTGCATTTATAGATGAAAGGGTTAATGTTTCCGAGAATGACGCACACGGATAGAGGTAAATGGACACCGCTATATCCATTGACAATTGTCTGCTATGCCAACATCTAAGGTCACTAGCAGTATATTCAATGTATAGCAATAGCGTGATACTTGGGGGGGGGGGGGAGGGGGGGGGGAGCGCCCCAGGTAAGGAAGTGCCATGTGATATCAATGCTTACATGGTACTATGGTGAATTATAGTAGCTAAAAGGGTTAGGAATTTGTTAAATATTAGGGTAAACAGTACTAGAGGGTAGTATGGTAGAGAAAAGGGTGCAGGAAAGAGCTGATGGGGTATACTATTAGGTAAAGGTTGTTATGAAGGGAAAAAGTTCATAGAATAGGGAGTAGTATTGTGGTGAAAATGCCCAAAATGAGTTATCCTAATTGTTAAGTGGAAGGAAAAATGGCATGAAGAAAATGAAAATGAAAGGAGGAGAAAAGACCATGCAAAATTAAATTAGGCGAGGGCCAAGGCCAAAAGCAGAGGAGATCCCCTACCTCAGCCCATCTCCTAAGCCCCCCTCTACGACAACAACGAGCAAGTGATGGGGGGGGGGGGGTATCATATAGAGCATAAAAAATAGTCATAACTACAGGTACAGCTGCTGCGGCCTCATATTTACCGCGAAAATTATGAAAATATTTGCTGCATATCACCACTCTGAGACTAAACCACATCACCACACAGTCAATTCTTAATGTCGCATTTTCTATAATTTGGCAAGAAGTGCTAATAAAGGAGGGATACAGGACCCCCCGAAAAATAAGTAAATAAATTAATAAATAAAATAGATAAAGGGTGGGAAGTTAAGGCTTGCATATTTTGGACTCTGGGGGGTTCAAAGCCCTAAACGAAGTAGCACCAACGCAACTAACAATCCATCTCATTGTCCCTTACATTCCACAGCCAGTTTAAGTCCTTTGCCTCGGTTCTAGCACGTCTTCCTCCCCACCATCTCTTACCCTCCAATACTTCATACACCACACACTCTGCCACTTTAAACCTCAGTCTTCAAATGCTGAAACTGCCTCTGATGAGTTGTTCCTCCAGAAACGGAGTAGGAGTGATGGGTCTATTGAGGTGAGTCCTCCTCCCAAAGTAAGGTCTTTGGAGCCATCAGTCAAAGCTCCAGAGACCTCAACGGTGACAGCTCCAGCTGCCATTAAACCCACAGGGGCCTCTGCTGCTGGGCAGAATGTCCCTGAAGCAAAGGCTCAGGTGCACCCTTTACCTAGGCAGAGGAATCCTGAGCCTGTTCCAAAGACTCCTCCTTGAGTGGGGTCTTTGGAGTCATCAGGCAGGGCTCCAGGGGGCCTCAATGGTGACAGCCCCAGCTGCCACAACATCCACAGGGGCCTTCGCTGCTAGACAGAATGCTCCTGAACCAAAGACTAAGGTCTGTCCTTTGCCCAAGTAAAGAAATCCTGATCCTGTCCAATGGAAGCCTGTGGAAACTAGTTCCACAGGTAAAACAAACATCAAAAGGTACTCCCAAGATGCTGGAGAGACAGCCTAAAGGTGTGGGGCGGGCCTTAACCACAGGTGCTGCCAAACACCTTATGAAGAAGTTTGTCAACCAGAAGAACTGGATACCCTAATCCAATGGAACTGTCAGGGAATTCATGCACAATGGGAAAAACTGCAATATCTGATAGCTTCATGTAACCCAGTTTGTGTATGTCTACAAGAGATTATGACCAGGGAAAATTGTCTGATTTCCCTGAGAGGAATCCAAGTTCAAGGCCATCATGGAACCTTTGATAATGGACCTCATGGCGGAGTAGCAGTGATAGTACATCAGAATACTCCCTTACATAGATGATTTGGGAGGTCTACTTGGGCATTTGCCTCATCCATTTCTTCTCTTGGGAGATTTCAATTCGGCATCACCTCTTGGGACACTGTGCAACCCTCGCGGAAGGGCTTTGGAGTCCTTATTCTCAAGAGTAGATGCAGTTTTATTGAACAGTGACGCACCCACACATTTCCCAATTCAAACTGGGACACTCCAATGTTGACCTATCAATTGGTTCGCCTGATTTACAGTTGAATTTCAATTGGCAGGTCATAAGAGCGACCACATTCTAGTACTTTTGGAGGAGGTGAATAGTATTCCAGGCAATGGAGTGCAGAGATGGCGACGGACATCGTGGAGGCAGTATGTCTCCTTGATTAACTCTTAGCATGGGTATGGGTCAAGGTGCATAAGATTGCTGGATAGAGCACATCCATGTCACCACCTGCTCTGAAGAAAGACAGCTTAATCCTCACAGACAAAACAGATGTTGCAAATGAGCTAGAAAAATCCATGGCAGAGATCTCCTTTGGGGCATCTTAACTGCCTGATTCTCCACATTGGCCTGAACAGGAACGATACCCAATGTCGTTCTTCAGTAGCACTGCAGCAGAACTTCCATACAACTTGCCATTTTTGTGCAAGATGAACTCTGCTTTGCAGTTCTGCTGTAAGACTGTCCCAGGAAGTGACGACATTCCATACCAAATGATATTCTCACTTACCGAAGAGCTCCCAAAAGTCCCTGTTGGATCTATTCAATAGGATCTATAGGGAGGGCACAGTGTCATCCAAGTGGAAAGAAGCTATAATCATTCCTGTCCCTAAACCTGGCAAGGATGCTTCCATACCAGGGAATTACAGACCAATTTCTCTCCCCGGCTGCATCTGCAAGTTGATGGAGAAAATGGTAAACTTCAGGTTGACATGGCTTCCAGTAAAGGAAAACATGTTGACCCCATATCAATATGGGTTTAGAAAATTGAGATCGACCACATATGCTCATGTGAGGATGGAAACTGCTGTACAGAATTCCTTCGCACAATGCGTCATATGTTAGCGGCCTTATTTAACCTTGAAAAGGCTTAAGATACTACTTGGAAGCATGGCATACTCATGAAGCTGTATGACATTGGTTTAAGAGGAGCATTACCTACCTTCATACAAAGTTTCCTTGGTGAGGTTAGAGTGAGGGTGGGAAATAGCTCCTCTGACCTGGAAGACCAGCTGGAAGGGGTCCCACAAGGGAGTGTCTTAAATGTGACCCTGTTTGCCCTTGCTATATATGACATCTTAAAGGTCGTTCCAAGTACTGTCTCGTGTAGTCTGTATGTGGATGACTTTACACTGTGCTGCTCAGGAGGAAGCTTACAGGATGTGCATGGACACATGTAGACTGCAATAAATCAGGTTGTGAAATGGGTTCATTTTTTCTCAGAGCAAGACCATGGCTATGCATTTCCTCAAACGAGGTAAGTTCCATCCTTCCCTCTATTTAAGAGCAAACCCACTGCATTTTGTCTACGAGGTAAAGTACTTGGGTCTAATTTTTGACTCAAGGCTTACATGGGTGCCTCACTTTAGACAGTTAAAGGTGAAAGCTACAAAAGTGCTTAGTATTTTGCGGGTTCTTTCACACCTATCTTGGGGTGCTGACCTTAAAATTCTTCTGCGACTTTACCGAGCACTTATTCGTAGTAAACTTGACTATGGGTGTGAGGCTTATTCATCTGCAACTCCCACTGTTCTCCGGATGTTGGACTCGGTTCATAATGAAGCTCTTAGAATCTGTATAGGGGCTTTCAGGTCTCTTCACCTGTGGAGTCTTTGTATGCTGAAAATGGAGAACCACCTCTTTCATTACACCGGGACTACATGAACCTGATTTACTTCACGAGACTACAAAGGATTCCGGGATCTCCTACATCCAGATTGGTTTTCAACCCCCTTGAGGATAACCAATCCTATGGTAGGAGAATGAGGAATCTTGTGGAAGATCTTAGTTTAACTTTCACAAAGGTTCTGGCTGTTGGAACTTCCCAAGTCCCCCCTTGAACTAATCAAGTCGAACTGGATTTGGTCGGAATTGGGAAAGGGGAATGATCCGAAGCAGAGAGATTAGTTTGAGAGATATTTCTTCAACACATAAAAAGTATCAAGTCTTTCTCTTGCATCCTCAATCTTCACTGCAGAGTTACATGCCATCCCTGCTGTAGTCAAAAAAAGACGAGATCATACGAACCATTCTATTGTAATATATTGTGACTCGTAATGTCTTGCAAGCAATCAAGAGCTTAAATTTATCCCCTCCAGTGGAGAGGGAGGTTCAAGGTTGCCTTACACTGATGTCAGCACGCAAAAAGATAACTCTGTGTTGGGTGCCAGCGCATGTTGGTATCAGTGGGAATGAGCGAGCTGATCGGAAGGCCAAGGCAGCTGCCGCTCAGCCCTGTGATGCTTGTTTTCCTCTCGCAGACACTGACTTGAAACCCAGCACCAGGAGTTGTCTCCGCGATGGAAGCATATCTCTAAAAACAATCTGCGAGAGATTAGAAATGACCTTGGCATTTAGGTGACCAGTATCCATCCCAATCAACCAGTAGAAGTTGTATTGACAAGGCTGAGAATCGGGCACACAAGATTGACTCATGGCTAAAAGTGAAGTACGCTGTGAGGAATGCCAAGAGCCATTAAGGTAGCACTCGTAGTGGAAAGATGTGTGACATTCTCTTACCATAGACGTATGTATTTATCTCCCCCATATACTTAAAATGTGTTGGGGAGGAAGATCTTATTAGTTTTCTTAGGGAGACGGATATTTTCGATGACATTTAATTATGCATAATGTTTATGCAGTAATCTTATACATTTAGAACATAATAATTATGCTTTGATTTTTAATATATTTATTGTTATTTATAAGACATTTATTGATAGATTTTTAATGTTTTAAATATTTATCATTTCAATCTTACAAGGTGTTCGCCGCTAATGACCTTAGCTGTTGACGCGGCAGATAATTGTGAATAATCAAACACACACACACACACACACACACACACACACAACACACACACACACACACGTATACATAGACACACACGTATACACACACACACACACACACACACACACACACACGCACACACACACACGCACACACACATTAATTATATAAATATATATATATATGTATGTTTATTTCTTATTTAAATTATATATATGTATATATAAATTATATATACATATATATATATTTATATATATATATATTCAAACAAAAACTATTTCATTGCGGATTTTATTGTTCACTTCGAGTCTTCCTCTGCCTTTCAGATCTCGTGTCGCCACTGTAAGGTTTCAATTACTTTGTTGTATTTTTACAACTGAAAAATATTCTAACAGTCATCTCAAGCGAAATATGGACCTATATGTTTGAATTTCCAAGGCACGGCATTTTGTGCATATTTCGTAAGACGTCAATCTTTCTTCTCGTAACGAGAAGTTTGAGTAGTCATGATGTTCTCCCCTTCTCCTTAAGACTCTTCCAGTCTTTTAAGCCATAGTTGCTTGTTTAGTAATCTTCATTGAAACATTGATTACAGGCAGCGACAAGCCTATCTATTGAACATAAATGCAACATGAATAGAATGGGTATGAACTAGTTTTAACTATTTTCTTGTTGGACAACGAAAAACGAAGAATATAATGTTTATAATGGCACCTTTGTTTGAAAAAAGTAAGTTCCATGTGTTTTTTAAAGACGACAAATGATGATTAGTAACTGTGTCAATGTTTGTACTATTCCATTTTTGATGATAGATAACCAGGATGGTCTTTTAATATCACACAGGATGGATATAATATCAAGAAATAGATATACAAATGTGCAACCCATCTCCAATACATTATTAGAATATGTCATAATGCTATGCTGTCATAATTTTAAAAATTGCACTGTCATATCAGGTGTTCGTTATATGGAGCCAAAATAAGTATTATGTATGGCGCTCGCTGAATGGTACAATGGTTATACCAGAGCCTTCTGCTAACTTCCATTAAAAAAGTGTTTAGGCCGATTTACGATCAGATTCAAGTATTTTATTTGCTACTAATACAATATGCTTTCATCACATATATTTGAAATGCGTGGTCAAAACCATTATGCAAAAAAGGATGGCCAATACAATATGTACAAAAAATAATATTAATAACAGATGAGTAAAATTATATTGAAACAAACGGACGAAAAGTAATCTAGTAATCTATATCACTAAGAGAATGCGAACATTTTACAGACTCAACATGCACCACATTCCAAAATACATTTTCGTAGCATGGAGTTCCAGCCCTCAAGGGAATTACAAAGATCGTTCTATAACCGAGGTAGCATTACTTAATATAAATTGTTTCATGAAAGGGTTATGAACCTCGGGGGCTCACCTCAGACTTTCGGATGTGGATTTTATCGATCTTAGTAAATATTTTATGTTCCTTGCCAGTGATCGGCTTAAAGACTGCAATGACGATCATAATTAGTTGAATATTGTAGCTGTTGAATCGTATTTAGATTTGAAGTACATCAATCTTACATTTTTGTAATTTAATAATTGATATCAAATGAGTATCATAGGTGTTGCTCCATAAAGCAGGGTTCTTCAGACTTTACAACACGACCCAGTATGGCCAATCTACCGTACCTGTCTCTTAACCCGACATCAGTTCATATATGTATGTGTGTGTGTGTGTGTGTGTGTGTGTGTGTGTGTGTGTGTGTGTGTGTGTGTGTGTGTGTGTGTGTGTGTGTGTGTGTGTGTGTGTGTTATTACTATTATGCGACGATTCACTAAACATGAGCCTGGGACCTAGTACTAGGTCACAACCAAAGTAGGAATATAACACTAGACGTAAAGGAATACTTCAAAACATTGTGATATTTTACTCCAATGCTATTAATTCGTAATTCACTGCTCATATCTTATCAAACATTAAGACTATATATCGCTAATATACATGTCTTTTCTAATCCTCTCTTACATTACTCACACCCTATTACCACAGTGAGTATCAGAATAGGTTGATGAGAGGCACTTACTTAGATTTCTTATATGGCCAAGTTCAATAAGTCAATGGATCCAATTCACTGCTTTAATCAAGATAAGTTCATGAAGTTTTTCTCTTTTAGAAAAGTGATTATTGCTTTCTTTCATCATCTAAGCAGATTGGACAGTTTATAACCTGTATGTTTAATTTTGAGATAACAGTTTAGTCTTTATTTGTTTGATAGCAAGTAATTAAATTGTGAGCTGTTGTAAGGTGCTTTATATAATGGGGGCACAGGGAAGGAAACTGTTTTTCATTATATGAAGTGAGGTGGATCATTCTGGTCGTGTTGACCCTGAATTTGGCCGGCACCTCATTTTTTGGTTGAGGTGTGAGTAGAGGATCTCAAAACCCAATGCTAAACATGGTTTGCCGTTTCTAAACTTTCTGTATGACTATGTAAGTAGTAAACAAACAAGAAAAGATGATGTAAGTGTAAATGGATAGTATTTATTTTAGGTATCTATTGTTAAAATACTATATATATATGTATAAAATCCGAAGTTTATGCTCGCATGATTGCGAACTGTCCACAAGTCTGGTTGTAACATACCAAACATTTGACTATTGCAATAAACTTTTAATTTTGGGTTACAAATTCTGGTCCTCTTTTCTTTAGTATCAAACTTCTCAAGCTAAAATGCGAATCATGTAAACAGGTTATAAAAGTTTAGCTCATTTCCCCCCGCGCGTGCGTGCGTGTGTGTGTGTGTGTGTGTGTGTGTGTGTGTGTGTGTGTGTGTGTGTGTGTGTGTGTGTGTGTGCGTGCGCGCGCGCATACGCTCGCTCGAGCTTTGTACGCATCTGATTTATATTTTGCCAATATCTACTACCTTTAAAATTATGCTAATACTTTCAAGATATGAATTAATATATCCGTTAAGTATGGCAGAACATTATAGGAATCGTAAAACAAACAATAGAAGTTTAATTCAATAATATTTTCAGTTTGTTCCAGAAAGTAAGTAAAATGGCGGCCGTCTTTTGTTTCCGGGTCTCCCTTCAACATTTACGGTTATCAGAAACTTTGTGCTTCTACATCGTCTTGACCGAAGTTAGTTCCGAATACTTTTCGAGAAATAGCATCTAGTTCCAAAAGTGCTGGGGTTCTCCAAGCTTATTACTATAGACAGTACAAGGAGACGTTTTTTTGTTTTTTCTTCATCATCTTTCTTTTATTTTAGCCCCGGCGAAAGTCAGTGTTGCAAATCTTTGCTATACTATTACAATCAACAATAAATAATTATTTAGCCGCATTAGTATCTATCTATGTACCCATTTATATATTGACATCTACACATCTATCTGTACCACATGATGTTTTTTTTTTCCTATTTCCGAAGCATAAAAGCTCAAGTAAATATGAAAAGAGAATGCATCACTCGGGTAAAATTCATCAGTCGTAACGATGTCCCTTACAGTCTGCTTTGCATTGGCGGGGAGAAAAGTTAAGCCTCGTTAAAGTGTGTGACCGCAGGGACCCTGGCTTTTGTTAGGTTACTTATAAAGCAGTGAGTCGGCAATTATTTATCTTGGGAAGGAGGTGGGATGGAAGCCGCTATCCTTCGTGGGTGGATAGGCCGTAGGTGTGGATATTCCGCATAATAATCAACCGCGTAATTTCGAATGGCCAAGTTTCCCGTGAGGATACGCAGTTTTGATGTTGTAATTTCTGATAGCAAAACTAAACAATAATTCTAAACAACTTTGCTCGGGTTGGGCAGACAAGGCTTGAATAATGTGAAGCTATAAAGTAAATAATTATAACTTGTAGGGGAAAAAATAACGTTCCCGGACTTTCTCTGTTTTTTATTATTATTATTTTTTAGAGCATATTCAAACGAAAGTTTTTAATGCACTCAATTCAACATTGAGTTTCCATGGTAATACGACCACCATTCGTTCCTGGTCCTTGTCATCCTCCACCTCCACCTCCTCCACCACTACCACTACCACTACCACCTCGTTATTCATTAGCATCCCCTCCACCACCACCTTCACCACCATCTCCTGTTAATGCTCCTCCTCCCTCCCTTTTTCTTTCTCCTCTTCCTCTGTCTCCTTCTCCTTCTCCCCCTTCTCCTTTTCCCTATCTTTCTTCTTCTTCTTCTTCTTCTTCTCTTCATCCTCCTCCTCCTCCTGCTCTTCCTCTTCCTCTTCCTCTTCCTCTTCCTCCTCCTCCTCCTACTCCGCTTCCTCTCCCTTTTCCTCCTCCTCCTTTTCCTTCTCCTCCTCCTTCTCCTCTTCTTCCTGCAACTCCTCCTCTTCCTCCTCCCTCTCCTCCTCCTCCTCTTCCTCCTACAACTCCTCCTCTTCCTCCTCCTCCTCCTCCTCCTTCTCCTCTTCTTCCTGCAACTCCTCCTCTTCCTCCTGCAACTCCTCCTCTTACTCCTCCTCTCCCTCCCCTTCCTCCTCCTCCTCCTCCTCCTCCTCCATTTCCTCCTCCTCCTCCTCCTCCTACTCCGCTTCCTCTCCCTTCTCCTCCTCCTCCTTTTCCTTCTCCTCTTCCTCTTGCAACTCCTCCTCTTCCTCCTCCTTCTCCTCTTCATCATCTTCCTCCTGCAACTCCTCCTCTTCCTCCTCCTCCTCCTCCTCCTCCTCCTTCTCCTCTTCTTCCTGCAAATCTTACTCTTCCTTCTCCTCCTCTTCCTCCTGCAACTCCTCCTCTTCCTCCTGCAACTCTTCCTCTTCCTTCTCCTCCTCCTCCTCTTCCTCTTCTACTTTATTCTTCCTCCTGCACCTCCTCCTTCCTCCTACTCTTCCCCTGGATTTCAGAAAGGATTCGCCGTCCTGGTCCAGTCTGTGACAACGAGGAAAACATAAATCATGGAAGCTTCGCCGTTCTAAAATAACAACATTGTTACTGAGCTAGAGGGAGATTTTTAAAATGTGTTTAATTACTTATCTAATTATGATTATTACATTAAGGGATGATCTCTCAGAAATCCAACACGGCGACAGTACGAGAGAATGCGAATGAATAAAGAATAAAGTGAAAAGGAGAACGAATATGAAAATATAATCAGTTACGTTTGTTCCGTTATTATGTTAAATTATTCATCATATGTACATTAAATAATTGTCACAGAAGATTTATATACATTTTTCTTTTTTTTTTCTTTCTTCACTTTTCACAATTTATTCGACTTTTCTTTTCCTCAGTGGCTCCTCCTCTGCGAGTTATCTTTTTTATCCTTTTTTTGTGACTAAATCTATTACTGGCTTCCTCGTGAATAAAGGTCAGAGACACAGCATGTCATCGATTTTCTAGATATAACTTCAAAGCTTAATATTCTGTGAAAAGTGTTATGCAAAATATCACCGAAAAAATAGAGAAAGGTTTTAAAACTATATGTATGAATATTAAACAGAGTATATTAGAGATAAAAAAGAGACAGACAGACAGACAGACAGACAAGGGGGAGGAGCAAGGAAGGAAAGGGAAATACGAGAGAACTTCAGTTGTAATTAAGTACAGGTTATCAGCCATCAAATTAAAAGAGTCACAGCATGCTATTCTGTAGTATCAAAAAAGAGGAAAAAATCAACACTTCAAATAAAAATGCGTCACTCATTCAACACTTCCTTTGATACTAACAAAACACATCATCACTCATCAAGTGGCATTTCATACAGCGAAACAGCTTGTACAACTGGCAGTCTTATAATCTTATTCAATTATGTATAAGTCTCTTGACGGGATGAAAGGACTCGCACGCCCCACGCTGCGCAACCACTGGGGACGCGGTTCTATTTCTGGCGGAGGGATCGACACCTTTCTAATGCTCGAGTGAGTCCGTAATTAGTTTCAGTGGCAGTGGGAGCAGATCTCCAGCTCCAGCTACATACAGATAAGCACTCGAGTTCGTTTGTGTGCTTATCTGTGTGTGTGCTTACATACAGATACTTAGCCTACACATACACATATATACATTAACACACACGCACATGCACACGGACGCGCACGCCTACGCACACCAACGTACACACACACGTACAATACAATTCCGAACAAAACTGGCTGGTTGTTGGATCCTACAACCTCTAAAGTCTAAACCGCCAAGCTACCAATAGTTTAAAATACGAAACGGGTTGCGCTAAGCCCCTGACGTATTGTTACAAGAAATGTATTAGTTAAATGGCATCTATTGCCAATATACAGATGATGTGGAGTTTACTGCAAGACTCTTTCTCTCAAAAGAATATATCTCAAAAGCAAATTCATGACTGTTGATATCATCACTTTTATTTCAATACCATAATGATTACCATGATGTAATTCATAAGTGTAATGTTTATTATCATATTACTCGGTGTGTAACTCATTATTGTTATAATAATTAGTATAAGTATTATTTAACTGTCTCTATCATCATTGGTGTAATCACTATTATCATTACTATTAATATCCTCGTTACTGTTACCTTTATCATCAGTAGTTATTGCCTCTACACCAATAACGTGATTATTCTGAAAATTACTTTTAAAATAATTTTAATGATAATAATGATATAAATAAATAACAGTGAAAGTGATTGTTATTAAGTGTTAATTGAATTTATAATGACATCAGGGGTTGTGAAAGAGCAATAACTGGTTTTTCATTCCCACATTGAGACACGTTTATAAAATATTATTTACACGGTTTATAGGACTCAAACTATATACTAGTTTCCCTCCTCTTCTTTTAAGATATTTTTAGCTCTTTATTATCATATCGTTATTGTTGATGTTGTTGTTTTTTTTCTATAATTGACATCATTATTATTGCCATAATATTTTTATCATTATCATTATTATCTTCATCATGATCATTACTGTCCTTAAAATTATCATTACCAATATAATTAATTGTATAATTATAATTATTACTATTATGATAGCATTTTCATTAATATCACTACAGTGATTGTGATTACCACTTTTACTGTTTCTAATACTATCATATCTATTAGGGATATCACCAACGTTACTATTGTCAATAATGTTGCTATTAGCAAAACTATAATCATATATATTGTTAATGCAATCATTATAGTATAGAGACAATAATAACAATGATATGTCACAACAAAACAAAAACTAAGTAATAGTGATAATAGCAATATCAAAAATAATAACAGAAGAAAAAGTAACAAAGCAAAAATGAAAATGACAATAAAGAATTGGTGATAATACTGAGGTACAGATGCTGGCGAGAATGGTTTAGTTCGCGGACAGTTGTATGTTCAGTGATGACCCGCACGGCTAATTTGATATGCACTTTGAAGACTGGCAGAAAGGTTTGAGGGAATCAAAGGGTGTGGGAAGGAGATAGAGAGAGGCATGATGGAAAGTTGGTTTTAATCACATGAACTCTATGTCAGTATATATTGCAGTTCATTTGTAAAAGAGAACTTGTGTTATTAAAGACTATATTTATATTTTCCAATATGGACACTTTCAAAGAGTGTCCAAAGGTTCCAAGAATAGAAAATTATTTCAGAAAGGATATGTTATCCGCTTTGACATAGTCACTGTCATTTTATTATAATATTGGTGAGGTTTTTGTGTTGCTTTTCACAGTGCAAAAACAGGTGTTCATACAACACACACACACACAGTATATATATATATATATATATATATATATATATATATATATATATATATATATATATACATATATCTGTATTTATATTTATACATTTATATATATATATATATATATATATATATATATGTATATACATATATATATATATATATATATATATATATATATATATATGTATATGTATATATGTATGTATATATACACGCAAATACATACATAAACGTATATATATATATATATATATATATATATATACATATATATATATAATATATTTACGCACTCACACACACACACACACATAAAGTATGTGTGTCTGTGTGTGTGTGTGTGTGTGTGTGTGTGTGTGTGTGTGTGTGTGTGTGTGTGTGTGTGTGTGTGAGAGAGAGAGAGAGAGAGAGAGAGAAAGGTGTTACATGTGTATGAAAATACATACAAAATATAAACGTGAAATAAACTGGAAAGTTTATTTCTATGTGCAGTTGAGTACAAATCAAGGATAAACTGTAGACTTTAGCAAGTATTCTTGGCAACTCGTAACATTGTTAGCTGAGGCAGCCAAAATCTGTGCTGCAGATGGAAGTCATCACATGTTATACCAACAATATCAAAACAATATCTCCAATTTACACACACACATGCATATATATATACACACACATATGTGTGTGTATACATATATATATTTGTGTGTTTATGAATATATACAATACATATATACACATATATACATATATATGTACATATATATACATATATATATATATATATATATATATACATATTGTAAAGATATTCCAATATAAAGTAATAATAGAAACATTTTAGTTAACAATGATAAACTTTGAAACAAAACGAAGATGAGCGAAATAAGGGAGCTATACGCAACTACGCGTATGGCTGGGCCGAGGAGCAAAGAAGTGCTTCAACAATTAGTTCATTTGTATTTTATATACTTATATAAACGGAACAGTTACAGAGGTCGTGGTGGAAAATATATTAATGGGTGATACCACATGTCAATATACTAATATATTAATTAGTATCTTTGTTTTGAGAGCGTTTGTGACGTAAGCGAGGTGACGTCGGAGAGGTGGCGCATTCCCACGGCCCTTCACGCTCCTGCCTTCATGCCGGTGTTACGGCTTCCGCCCGATTGGAGATCGCCCCGCAACCACCCGAGATACCCGAGTCTGCGGCAACCGCTGGGAGACAGATCTCCGGACTAGTCTAGTGACCGTGAAAGACACTAATAAATCAAAGATTAAGTTTCGGCTTTTATCTCCATCCCTGCTAAAATTGCTACAAATCCACAATTAAGAGCAAGAACCATTTAACACACACACACACACATATATATATATATATATATATATATATATACATTTACACACACACACACACACACTTACATACCTTTATATGTGCGTGTGTGCACGCGGGCGCATGTATAGACACACACACACACACACACACACACACACACACACACACACACACACACACACACACACACACACACACACGCACACATATATATATGTATGTATGTATATTTGTGTACGTCTCTTTGCATGTATACTTGTATGTATTAGCAATATATGTTGAGCGTTCCTGTACTAATTCTATTGTGTGCTGGGTGGATACAATTTCTCATTATCAGAAATACTGTTATTATTTGAGTTGAAAAAAGTAACATCCAGTTTGAGCGTTCCTCATATATTCAACATCAACCGCAGCAATTTGGTAATGCTTTTAAATAGCAATATCTAGATTGATAATTGTTCACGTTTTCCTTCACTTCTGATTGGAATACAAAGTTTATTCCATTCGCTGTTATCTACATAATAGTTTTATTTAGCACACTGAAAGGCAAACGGTTTCATGATTACAAAGTTCTTAAACCTTTGCGTGTTTATTTTTTGGTTTCTGTCTCAGCGGCACGGAAACCCTTGTACTTTTGCGCATTCATTTCACTTTTACGTGATGAAACATAGCTTTCTCCTACTTTTCATTCATAATTCATATGAACGTGGTCTTAAAGGTAATCACAATTTATATCATATTTGTTAGCAGAGTAACCTCATGATATCACTCGGCCATTCAACACAAACAACCATGTTTCTGAATGGATCCTTGTCTTTTACAAACATCCTTTCTTTAGTATCTATCTCTAATGTCTAACTCAAAAAATAGTTCACAGTAAAAGCCTTTCTTCCTTTAGGAATCTGACAGATAAACAGACACATTTCTTCATTGTTGCTGTTTCACATTAATAAAAAAAATCCTTCCTCATTTAATGGTTTCTATGCCATTTATCTTTCCATGATTCACAAAGATAGTAACTTGCCAATTACGGACGATACTAAATGTTTAATGCTCGTTCTCTTGGCCTGCAATTGGCTCCGACGGTTTAATGGCCTGAGCGCAATTAAAGGCAATTAGCAATCCCATCTCGACATCTGGAACGCTGGCCAACAGCCTAGCGCCGACGAGCCATCGGGACATTTCTGAGTGTGACAACTCTTAGTGTGGACGATGACTTTCGTGTGAGTGCCAAGAATATCTGTTCTTACAATAGGATTGCTATTTGTCTGCTTTCTTGCCGAGAAAAAATCCTTTCAACTACTAGACTTTCATTTATGGTAATGTTCAGGATATGACATCTGAAGTTCAAGCTACTGTAATGTAATGAATGTTTTTTTGTTTTTTTTTCTCTAATCCTAATTTTAAGTTTCTATTTTTTTCTTAAATCAGCTCCTTTAAATATAAACAACGTATTCTCCCATATTATTTCTTCAATCTAGCCTAACACAGCCACATACACATATATTGGGAATAATCTTCACAGTAATGAACGAAGTTGTCTCTTTAGAAATCAGACATATACTTCTCAATCAGGAAATGCTATTTGCTTTATCACTTTTTTTTTTCACGTATTTATTTTGGTGGAAGGTTGGTTTCTTACACATATCGCAAAGTTAGGCTGTTACCCATGAGCTAAACTGAAGTGCTACATGCTGTTACAAAGTTTCAGTGCGTTCTGATGGCAAAATCCGAGAAACGCAGCTGTTTTCCCACCGCCAAATAATGGGCATTTCTGTCACGTGCGATTAGTTTAAACGTTGTCAGTTTGCCCAGAATTCCTTAACGTAAGAATGTTTCCTACAGCAAAATATAATTACTTTAGAAGAAATGCAAACAAGCTTCCTCAAAGGTCGATCCTCATAGATGGCATGGGTACGCAAATATTGGCATTAATTCAAATTCAAATTACTTAATTCTAATAGTTATGATAGTTATTCCTATTTCATAAAAAGTGATTTTAAATACATATAGATATAACATACACAAAGAATAAATGATACATAGTACATAAAAGTCTTGCCTATTCTTATATTTTGAAACCTGGTTTCATTGGTGATTTAAGGGATATCTTTAATATCTTATTGTATTAGAGTTCTGAGTGTTTCTAATATTATTAGGTAGTTGGTTCCATAACATGGGTCCACGTTTTAGTATCTGCTGTGCCTTTATATCTGTACATGATCTTTTGATGTGTTGAGAATTTACTTGTCTTTTATGGACACAAGTTGTGTTACTTACGGTTGGAAAGGTTAACAGCTACTTTGGATAAAAGCTTTGAAGTATCAAAGTTGCATTATTTTGTACATATTAGCTAACTTTCTTTGTTTATGTGTGGGATAATGTGGTCAAACTTATTTACGTTACCAAGTGCTACTTGTATCAAAGTTTTGCTCAGTTTTTTTACGGAAGTGCACGATCTCATGTAACTGTCTTCAAATTTTATAGTGGATGTTTACTGGAATTTTGGCGATGCTTTGGCGACTACCAATGAAGGTATATTGTTTTATCTGAACTTATCTTGAGGCCATTTGTGTCGAAGTATGCTTCAACTTGTGCCAATGTCCCCTGGTCCTTTTCTTAATTCATACACGTTCTTTAAATAATTTACTTTACAGACTCCTCGGCGTATTGAACATGAAGGCAATTTTGGGCTATGGTTGATAAAGCATGTGTGAGTATTGTAAATATAGATCATTGTAGAACACCGAAAGATGCTATTTTGTTGGTTTATTCTTGCGAATTTTGACTGATTGGATTTTGTTACTTAGACAATTTCTCTCAAATGCCTTGGATAAACCGCACAGTTTTAACAAGCTTATTTGGTTGTCTATATTCTCATAAATTTGAGATCTGTAATAATGCTTTTTCAGTTGACAGCTTACTTCTGACACCATGTTGTGTTTTGAATAGTTATATTGTCAATTGGTCTGTTACGACTGTATAGGGCGATAGTTACTAACTTCGTCTGTCTCCGCATCTAAAAACTGGTGTTATTAGGCCATGTTTCCAAGAGGATAAAAAATTATCGGTGATTAGTTGTATTAATGAAAACCGGTAGATAATACTGTCTCTGATAAAGCGAAAACCCGCTCCCACAGCATTTAGTTCCATGCAGGTGTTTTATTGTTAAGATTACTGTGTCTATTTTCACAGGCTGTGGTTTGAAAATATTGGTTAATGGGCCTTATCCTACCTGTATTTTGCTGAGATATGAAAGCGTTTGCTTGTTCATATGCGAGATGACCAATTCTAGCGAAGATACCATTAAATCTATTCGCACAAATTCTGGAATTTAGATAATTATCTCTGTGATGTTTTGTGAAGTATTTTAGCAGTCTTTTTTACAATTAGTTAATCTATTTATAAAATAATCAGTTTTGGCTGTTTGTATAAGTGACTTGAAGTCGTTGTTTATCCATAGAGCAGGAGGACGTTTACCAGTTTTTGTAACAAATGAGTATTTCTATATTATGCCCAAGGAAAGACTGTGCATTAAAGTGATCTATTTTCATTATTTGTGATCTGACCCTCGGTTTTGCTGACGGCTCTGACCCTCT
>NC_061836.1:22348237-22350737 GCF_019202785.1 Penaeus chinensis
GTAAGCCAAAAGATGAGAGAAGGGAGCATGGTGTCGGCTTTGCTGTGAAGAATAGTCTGTTGAAAATGATTGAACCTCCAACAAACGGCTCTGAACGTATTCTCACAATGAGACTCAACACCACCACTTGCCCTGTGACACTCATCAGTGTCTACGCGCCAACTCTCATGGCCTCCTCTGACACAAAAGATGAGTTTTATGAAAATCTCTGTGCCACCCTTCTGAAAGTTCCTCCAAAAGACCAAGTTATTTTACTTGGCGATTTCAATGCCCGTGTTGGTAGTGACTACGAGGCTTGGCCTTCTTGTTTAGGCAAACTCAATGTTGGCAAAGTTAATGAAAATGGTCAGAGACTTCTTGAATTTTGCACGCGTCTCAATCTTTGCATTGCTAACTCATTCTTTCAGACTAAACCTCAGAATAAAGTTGCTTGGAGACATCCACGCAGCAAGCATTGGCATCAGCTTGATCTTGTGCTTGTTCGTAGATCAAACCTCAATTCCATCAAAGTTGTTCGTTCTTATCACAGTGCTGACTGTGATACTGATCATTTGCTTGTTTGTTGCAAAGTTAAGCTCTCTCCAAAAAAGATGTTCTTTTCTAAGGCTAAGGGAAAGCCTCGTCTGAACACTGCAAACATGCAGGATCCTGTGCTTGTGTCACAATTTACAAACCTTTTTGAAAAGGAATATTCAATCATAGAGTCAGATCCAGCTGAAAAGCGATGGCAGTCTTTGAAATCTGCAATGCACAGCTGTGCACTTGCAACCTTTGGTAGAAATAAAACCAAGTCTTCTGACTGGTTTGAGACAAAGTCTAAGATACTTAATCCTGTTATTGTGAAAAAGAGGCAAATGCAGTGCGTGTACAACAAGCACCCCAGTAGAGAAAATCTGTACAAGCTCCGGCAAGCCAGAAATGAGGCCAAGCAGATGGTCAGGCGTTGCGCCAATGACTACTGGATGGAGCTGAGTCAGCGCATTGAAAATGCCTCTGCTACAGGCAATATCAGAGCCATGTATGAGGGCATTACGACTGCAACAGGGCCTACTCAGATCAAATCTGCCCTCTTGAAATCCTCCTCCTGGAGAACTTATTGTGGACAAGGGTAAGCAGTTGGATCGCTGGAAAGAGCATTATTCTGTCCTATACTCTAGGCAGAGCACTGTTTCTGAGTCCGCACTTGCTGCGATGGAGCAACTTAGCGTTTTACATGAGCTTGATGAGATGCCTACAATCTCTGAGCTGAGTAAAGCTATTGACCAGCTTGCCCCTGGTAAAGCTCCAGGAAGTGATGAGATACCTCCTGATTTAATCAAACAGTGTCAAACAGTCCTCCTTAAACCTATTTATGATCTTCTTTGTTGTTGCTGGGCAGAAGGTGAAGTGCCACAGGACATGAGAGATACTAAGATAGTTACTCTCTACAAGAATAAAGGTGAACGGAGTGACTGCAACAATTACAGGGGCATATCTCTCCTTAGTATAGTGGGCAAGGTATATGCAAGAGTTCTTCTTGTCAGGTTACAAAAGCTTGCTGAGCGTGTCTATCCTGAATCTCAGTGTGGTTTCAGGGCAGGCCGATCAACTATTGACATGATCTTTGCATTGAGACAGCTTCAGGAGAAATGCAGGGAGCAAAATATGCCATTATTTCTTGCTTTTGTCGATCTGACTAAAGCGTTTGACACAGTTATTCGTGAGGGACTGTACTTGGCGCTTTCTAAAATTGGCTGCCCTCCAAAGCTCCTTTGTCTAGTTAGATCCTTCCACCAGAACATGAAAGGGACAGTGCAGTTTGATGGAAATTTGTCTGAGCCTTTTGACATATGCAACGGCGTGAAGCAAGGTTGCGTCCTAGCCCCAACCCTCTTTGGGATCTTTTTCTCAATGCTCCTTAAACACGCTTTTGGTGATGTGAAAGAGGGTATCTTCCTTAGGACTCGGTCCGATGGGCGGCTTTTCAACCTTGCTAGACTCAGAGCAAAAACCAAAGTAAGAGAGGCTATGATCAGAGACATGCTATTTGCTGATGATGCTGGCATTGCCACTCACACAAAAGAGGAGCTCCAACTTTTGATGGACCGCCTCTCCATAGCTTGTAAAGAATTTGGCCTGATCATTAGCCTCCCAAAGACCAAAATTCTGTCTCAGGGCTCATCCATTAAGCCTTCAATCCAAATTGACAACTATGAGCTAGTTGTCGTTGAGGATTTTACGTACCTAGGCTCTAGCATCTCTGAATCTCTTTCATTAGACTCAGAGATTAACAAGAGGATAGGCAAAGCTGAAGGTACCCTGTCAAAGCTAACTGACAGAGTGTGGGAGAACTCCACATTGAAAGTCAGCACAAAAATGTCAGTCTACAGTGCATGTATATTAAGCACTTTACTCTATGGCAGCGAGACTTGGACACCCTATGCTAGACAAGAAGAGCGTCTTCAGATATTCAATCTGAGAAACCTGCGTTTCATCCTTGGCATCAAGTGGGAAGAAAGGA
>NC_061836.1:22353237-22358237 GCF_019202785.1 Penaeus chinensis
TGTTGCTTACTTCAGAGAGTGCCAGTGGTTCAGAGCCTGTGGCGTCTGAGTACCAGCTGGCCGAGGGGGAGGTTCTCGTTTCCTCTCTGTGGAGCTGCCGTAGGAAGGTACGACCGACCAAGGCACACTTCTCCATAAGTAATTTTCGGCTCGGTTTTATCGTCATGGGATTTGGGGGCATACCCCTGCCAGCGGCAGCTAGTCTGTCAGCAAGCTCGTTCCCTCTGATGCCGATGTGGCTTGGGACCCAATTGATGATAATTCTTCTACCCTGAGCAAGAATTCTCTGTGCCATTGTGAGAATCGTGGTCAGTAGGTAGATGTTGTCTGTGGGTGAGCTGTGCTGAAGACAGTCAATGGCTGCCCTGGAGTCTGTGTGTATGACCACGTGTCCTTCCCTTAGGGACGCGTGGCCTAGGGCTCCCATGATTGCAACTGCCTCTGCCTGTAGCGAGGAGGCGTTGTCTGTTACCCTCATGGATCGCGTGGCATCCCTAGCTGCAAAGCCGGCACCTGCAGTGTGGCTCAAGGGATCGACCGATCCATCCGTGTAGTATGTTCTACTACCCGGAGGAGTGATGGCTGCAATGACCCTGTGGGCTTCTGCCTTTAGGCTAGGCATGGGGTATAGGCTCTTTTTCATTGGCAGGTTCATTATGTTGAACTCTATCAGGCTCAGTGCCCACGGCGGGGCTTCGGCAAAGTCGGGGTGGGGGGAGTCCATGCCCTTAGCAAGAAGCTGTTCTTTGAGCTGATGGCGTATCAACACCCTGGCTGTATGAGACAGCCAGGAGTTGTTTGCAACGAGCTCGTTGTCTTGTTCGAGGCATCTGACTAATTTTTGTCTTAGGCTTGTGTTCCTGGGAGCCTGGATGACCTTTGACAGAAATTGTGTTGCCGTTAGATCGATTCGTGAGTCCAGGGGGAGAAGGTTTGCCTCCATCAGGAGGTTGAGGACCTTCGTCCACCTCGGGGCACCCAGAATGATCCTGGCAGCTTCATTTTGGACTGTTTCTAATTTGTCTGTGTGCTTTTTCTTTGCAGCAATTAGAGCGACTGAGGCATAGTCCACAATGGGCCGGACAGCATGTACATAGAATGATCTTAGTACTTTGTGTCTGGCCCCTATGCGTCTCCCAGTCATTGCTCTCATAACAGACAGTCTTGCTTTGGTTCGGTCAACCAGGTACTGGACCTCCTTATGGAAGGAGAGGGTCAGGTCTATCCTTACCCCAAGGTATAGGTAGTCCTTGACCCATTCTAATTCCACTCCCTGGATTTTCAGTCTTGTGCCTCGAACTTTCTGTCTTAAAGCCATGGCTTTGGATTTGGCAGCAGAGATCTTTAGTCCCGTCCTACAACACTCCTCTGACACGAGGTCCAGACAACGCTGGGCTTTATTCTGGCTGCGTGGTCCAGTGGAGGTGATAGCGAGATCGTCTGCATACGAGATGATCTGGCACCCCACTGGGAGGTTTATGTTGAGGATACAGGACATTAAAGTGTTGAATAGGGCTGGACTGAGAACCTCACCCTGTGGCGTTCCATTTTCGAGTGGCATGTGCTGCGATAGGTGACCCTGGAATTTGACATTGGCAGTCCTGTTCCTGAAGTAGTCACCTATCCAAGCCAAGAGCTTTCCTCTGATTCCCTTCTGGATCAGGCTTTCCTGAATGGCAAGCGGACTTGCCAGTTCAAAAGCCTTCTCCAGGTCAAGGAATACCACCACAGCTGGGTCCTTGCTGATTGTGCTTAAGAGCGTGGCTAAGCTGTGTGCTGTGCCCATGCCCCTTGTGAACCCGTGAAGGTGTTCGTGCGGGGGTCCCGTTTTCCATTGAAGCCGGTTTAGTACCATCCTCTCAGCCGTCTTGGCCAGGCAGCTGAGCAGAGAGATGGGGCGGTACTTCCCCGGCTCCTTTGGTTTTGGGACGGGAACTATGGTAGCCCTCTTCCAACTCTGGGGTAGAGTGGAAGTTTCCCAGGACTTGTTAATGAGTTGCAAGAGTGCACGCTCACCTGCTAGTCCTAGGTGGGAGATAATGGGGTACGAGATCCCATCAGAGCCCGGGGCTGTGTTGGAACTGGTTTTATAGGCTTTCCTTAGTTCCCTCAGAGAAAAGATAACGTCTGAGTTATCGGGTTCGGCTGCCCTTTCTCTGATCTGAGCGTGTCTGTCTGGCTGTAGACGCTCTTGTCTTGCCCTCAGCTCGGCTGGCAGACTGTTGCTGCTCGTTCTCGCAGAGAACTCGTGCGCCAGTCTGTTAGCCTCTGCTTGGGGGTCGTGATGGGTGCACCTCGGGGCTGAGCGGCTGGTAGCTCGCTTGACCCGTTGCCACAGCTCTGAAAGGGTGGTTTGGTGGTCGAAGGACTCACACCATTCCAGCCACTTTTCCTGCCTGACTCTGTTGGCAGTTTCCTTGGCATCCGTGACAGCTTCCCTTAGGAGGGATAGGTTGTCAGGGGTTCTTTGCCTTCGGAATAGTTTTCGGCACATGTTCACTCTGTGGTTGACCTCCCTGATCTCGTCATTGAAGTACCAGGCGTCTTTGTGACTTCCGGACCCAGGCCGAGTTTTGGGTATGGTCTGTGAGGCTGCTTCATTAATGGCGTTTAGCAGGCTGGCTTCGAGCACTTCCACATTTTCGCTTTGTGGGGGATTGTTGCATCTCAGACAGAGGGCCAAGGCGTTTTGAAACGCCTGCCAGTTGGCCTTGTCTGTTTTCCATCTTGGATTTGGTCTTAGGATTTCGGCTGGGCCAGCATCCATGAGGGTAGTTATAGTGCCGTAATGGTCACTTGTGACGGTCTCATCGACACACCAGCCAATCCTCCCCACCAGAGTCGCAGTGGCCAGGGTGAGGTCTAGGACCCCTCCTCTGACATGCGTTGGCTCTTGGGTGTTGAGGAGAGCGATCTCAGGGAATGTCTCTAGCACGTCGGCTATGTGATAGCCGGCCGCATCCGGTGCCCGGCAGGGAGCCAGGATGGGGTGGTGTGCATTGAAGTCTCCCCCTATGATCACTCGGTCGTGTGCAGCAGAAGCACAGACCTGGCTGATGTCTAAGCTTTTACAGCGTGGCCGGCTGTACACATTGTACAGTTTGAGGGGCCCCCCGGCCAGGTGAACCTCGACGGCAAGGGATTCAACATCATCTCCACAGTGCGATGCATCGGCTATTGCGGAGCAGGGGATTGTTGCTCTCACAAGGGTGATCAAGCCTCTCTTGCCAGGTGTTCGTGGCAGTGTGAAGGCATGGTACCCTGAGAAGCGAACAGTGTCCACTGTTAATGTCTCCTGGAGCATGACAATGTCAATGTTCCTTGATCGCACTACTGCTTGGAGAAAAGCGTTCTTTGCAGAGAAGCTATTGATGTTCCACTGTAGGATGCTTAGATGGTGTGTCATGATGTTACTCAGTGATAGTTACATCAGAGACATCGTCGGAGTCTGACAACTCCATTGCGAGGTCCTCGCTAGTTGAGGGCTCCTCGTCTGTTGTCAGGCTATCCTTGGGTCCACTGGGGGGTGGAGAGCCTTTGGTAGCTCTGACTTTGGTTGGTTCGGCTTTTCTCTCAGGCTTTTTCTTGGCTGGCCTTGCTGGCCTTGCCTGGGCAAGGTCAGCGTGATCTGGCTCTGGCTGCACAGATTCAGCCTGTTTGGGGAGGGGAGTCTCGTCCTGGGGTGAGGGTGAGGCTGGTTTTTCTCTAGCCAGCTTTCTTCCCTTCAGGGCTGCGACAGTCTGGGTCATTGCCGTCATGGCGACCGAAACTGCCTTCTCGGCCTCCTCACTCGACCTCCCCAGGGCTGTTGCTACTGCTGTGACAACAGCAGTTAACAGGAGAGTCATATCGTCCTCGTCAAAGAGGAGATGATCATCTGTTGGGGAGGTTTTTGTGGTGCTCTTAGAAACTTTTTTCTTTAGTTTCTTTTTCTGCACCTTTGGCATTGTCGGAAACTCCTTTTTGATGGAGACATCCGGTGTCGGCTGGGGGGCGGCTTCCTTCCTCTTAGGAGGTCGGGGGGCCTTTTCGCTTTTGTTCCTTCCCCAGACATGGGTGCCCGGTGGGGCAGGAACAAAGTCTGATCGGTTTTGAGCAACCTCTTGTCGCCTGAGGGCCGCCTTTTTCCTGACAGAGCAAGTCAGGCTCCAGGCATGATGCTTCTTGGCACAGTTGGGACATTTGGCTGTTGTGTCCCTCTTTTCCTCTTTGTATGCCTTGAGGCATACCTCTGTGTTGTGTGCCTTGCTACAGACACCACATTTAGGCTTGGCTGTACAGTTAGCCTTGTGGTGACCGTATTTCTGGCACTTGAAACACCGAAGTGGTTCTGGCACATACGTTCGAAGGTTGTAGGTGCCCCAGTTACCCAGATCAAGGGTAGTGGTTGGGGCACCTTTCATGGTCACCAGGACTTGCCTGGTTGGGGTCTTCCCCTTCGACATTCGGGAAGCCTGCACGACCTGTGGGTGTGAAGCGATCAGCTCCACATCGTACGAGACTGAGAAGCCAAGTAGCACCATCTTGGTTCTCTTTTCCTCGGGAATTAGTGGGGAAAGACTCACTTTTCTCCCATCAGTTAGCTCCTTCGTTTCCCGGAGGAAATTTAAGGTAGCTTGATCTTTGGGCATTATGATCATGCCCTGATCTCGGGCGACCCGGATCGACAACCGGATTTTCCGTTGCAACTCCAATGCCCTGACCAATTGGTAGGCATTGTCGAAGCCTTCGGGTTTAGCTGGCACTTTGAACTGGGTGAAGCGTTTAGGGGGTCCCGACTCTTCATCAGAGTCGGTATCCGGCCTCGGACGCTTCGGCCCGCCCTTTCCGCTTTCGGGCTTGTTTGAGGAGGCAGGAGCTGATGCGGCTGGTTCAGCCTGCTCTCCCCTCTCAGTCGGGGAGGCCGTCTGTGAACTCAGGGGCCTCCCTGGCTTAGCTGCTGGCCTGGAGAGGCCAGCTCGCGAGTCAAGATCTTTGACTATTCGGTGGACAGACCCATT
>NC_061836.1:22368237-22370737 GCF_019202785.1 Penaeus chinensis
TCTATCTATCTATCTATATAGATATAGATATGTGTTTGTGTGTGTGTGTATAGGTAAATACTGTTTTAATCTGTCGGCCCTCAAGATAGAAGCTGAAATGTAAAATGGCCTGTGAGAGGTTTTGAGTTTGACATTCTGGTTTACAGTACTTAGAGTACTCGTGTCGCAAGGTTTCAAAGAAGCTATGGCAGTCAACTGGCATAACTACTTACTTGAACTATCGGTCATTCAATTTCCGGTCTTGATTGGAACAATGGGATACTTTTTACTTCTGTAATTGAACCCGGCGCGGATTGATTGAATGTTGAATGGTAGTTTGTACTTGACTGTTCCATCAGCTCTCGTCAACCATGAACCACTAGAACTGACTTTTGCCCTGACCTAATGCTGGTGAAGACTGTTTTCATTTTTAGGAAGTATTGGTGCTTCATCTGTTTGCCAACGTTTGGTGCTAATCTGATCCTCTCACACTGCATATTCTCGCTTGTGAAGACTTCATTCACTAGTTTTCATTCAGTTATGCTATATAATTTCAAAACCATGGCCAACACACTTACTGGGAAAAAAAGCTTTGACAAGCGACGCTTTACTTCTTGATATCAGAAGTAAAAGATCATATTTACGAATCAGTCCATAAAATTACTTGCATCCTCACCAGTGTTAATATTGTATTGGTAATACAAATCAATACCCATCTTCATTTTAGTCTTAGAGCTTGATAGATCATGATCTGAGTCATCATCAGCATTCACATCCAAATCAATAATTATACCTGACATCCCAGAGGTTTCATGTTGAACATGCAGCTCCAAATTGCTGCCTGACATTTCAGTTCCAGGATGTAGCTCCAAATTGCCCAATATTTCCTGTGATAATGTCAATACCCAAGACAAAACAGATAAATAAACCCCTCCGACGAGTTCAGCTGAGGCAAACCTTTCAGTAGTTAAGGGGTTAAAAAACTGCGAACTAAGAAACTTGTTTCGTAACATCCCCACGTTCAGTGCATATTCTGGCTGATGCCAAATAATTTTACTCTGCTTAGGCAATCTCAGCCGTAGTGAAAGGGTAAATAGATCAAAATATACACTTGTTCACACGGTGCAACAAATGCCCCAGAACATGCAAGCATCAGTACATAGCTGAGAACCACAACCAAGACTCCCTCTATTTTGTTTCCCGAAACATTTCCTTCAAAGTACATATCCCCTGATCCTACTTCCTTCACGGTTTTCTCTTCTTGGTACATTATGCAGCTGTAGATGTCTTGCACATTTTTATGTTGTGTTCATTGCTTGCAACGTTCCCAGGCTCATTAAAAGTGTGTAAAGGGGTCACTGCTACCACCCGATTGATACCTTCGGGAACGAGTGTATGCTGTAAGAAGGGATGCAAGGTCAGAAGAAGTGTGGAAAGGAGCGACAGAAGTGTGTGTATGTGTGTGTGTGTGTGTGTGTGTGTGTGTGTGTGTGTGTGTGTGTGTGTGTGTGTGTGTGTGTGTGTGTATGTGTGAAGTGTAGTTGTGCAATTGAGCCGAAGTGAGGTAGCCGTGGTTAGAATCCCGAGGAGAGGCGTGTACAGATGCTTCATCTATACTTTAGGGTTTTAGATTGTTGGCCTTGTAAACTTAAAAAAGAAAACTAAAATATGTTTAGGCGTTATTCAGCCTTCCTTCTTACAAAGAGTCGGGGACATATAAAAAATTACTATAAAATTGTCTTTTTATTTTGTAAAACAAGGCTCAAACAGAACATAAAACGAAACACGGCACAGTAAAGCCAACACTAAAACAAAAAATGCGAATTCCATTGTCACCTCGGCCCGCGAAACTAAGTCTTTTCTTATTATAATGATAAAAATATCCTTAAAGTTTATTCGTAAAAAGAATAAAAGTTCTATGAAATAAAATAGTAAAAAAAAAAAAAAAAGGATATGTAGGGGACCGTGGAGGACGTACACAGGCGGTCCCCTACAATTAGATCGAACTGACACATACCTAAAACTGACGGCCACTGTACATTCACATCCAGTTGGGTAAGTATTAGCAATGTGTCTGAGGTACACCTAGAAATGACCGTAGAAAATACTGTTCTTTCATACAAACAAAATGAAATGTAGGGAAAACAAAGTTAGCCAAATCTTGCTGTCTGATGTAGGTAAAAATGTTTATCTGTTACATTGATAATAATGCCTAAGTCATCTTGTGATATAGGCAGAAACGTTTTGGGATTTTAGACAACTTTTACCTTAGACATAGCATTGGAAGTTATACCATTGGAAATTAATTTGGTTGAAGTCCAGAAATCGCCAAAAAACTTTGGTAGTCATTTTATGAGGGTAACACTATTCTCTATCATTATTATCACTTGGTTTCATCATCATTATCATAATCATTATTTTCATCATTATCACTATTATCATCACTATCATTGTGAAGATAATAATAATAACAGTAATATTAATACTGCTGCTTCTACTAGTATTTATAATTCTAAAAAAA
>NC_061836.1:22378237-22380737 GCF_019202785.1 Penaeus chinensis
TAGTTTCCTTTTTTACTACATAAACGTATAACAGGATATTGTAGAAAAACTTCACTTCCTTCAATTTATATTTTTATTGGCCACTGACAATCTACGTTTCTTCCCTTTTTTTTTTTTTTTTGAAAATGGAAATAAATTTCATAATTCTGCTTGCACCATTCCAAATTGATATGCACTACCCGTCACTCAGGGTCCTCTTACATCTGTATTCCAACTTGATATCAACCGCGAAAAACTAACTACTTTCTCATCTATCTACCCTCATGCTGAGCGTGATTGTAGGGGAGATAAGATTTGGTAAGAATGAAGACCATATGATCAAAAGTTTATTAGCTCAACAGGTACAGCAAGATTCATCCCCACATTCCCATGTTCCAAAATGAAAGGTCGTCGTAATAGCTTTACTTTCATGTCAATTTTCTTATACTCAGAATATAAATTAAACAGTAATATTATTCAAAAGTTTGCTACCGTTAATCTCTACCTCTCTCTGATAATGCAGATTTTGATTATAACAAGGATGCTTATGTCATCTGCCGAAACGCACCAATTATCAGTGCCATCTGTTGACTATGCGGGTAACGAAAACTTACTGAACCTGGCCGAGTTTCCTATCTTTCTTTTACTTGGTCAGTACACTCATTCCCCCAGGACCCCAACCCTACCGCATGTAAAAGGCTTTGTGAATCATGAGTAGCCCCTGTAATTGGTTTCGTGTATCCATCCCTTGGCATATGGGGAAAATAACCGTTATAATTTGAAAGGTTCAATGATAAATGACCAGCTTGATGAAAATGATACCAATGACTAATTAGAGGATGATAAAGGAGACTAATACACTAGGGAAAACAGTTTGCCAAGCATTTCGTCAGATCAGATAAAGAAAAACCGGTAATATTATTCATTATTTTATTATTCATTGTGTCTAATTGGTTCTTTTTATTCCAATCCCTCTGAATCTAAGAATACTTAAATGTGTAAAATAGCACACTTGAATGCACGACGTTTAGTTGAATAACTTTTCAAATGTTTTAGTAAATGTCTGTTGTTGTATATTTGCATTTACGTTTTACACGATATCCAGCTCTACTGCCGGTCATCATTATGCTATTATAAAATGGTGTAATTACTTTGGTCTCTTAACCGTTCTTACAAAAATTGTTCTCTCCAGCCTTTGACTATGAATATGTTGTAGATAAAGGAAGTTTCTAGGGGATATACTAGAAAAAAAGAGGAAATATGCAGAGACTCTACAGCAGTTCATATATTTATATCACTATCTTCTCCCAAACCCTGTTGGTGTGCATTTCTTTGTTTTTCATGAAGAACTTGGTTGACACTTTATAAACGAGTCGACGTTCAAATGCTCCCTAATCATTATTTTGTTATGTAATTGGCAAAAGCACTGTTGGATACTGTAATTACGGAGTTATTCTTTCGCATTTCTAGGATACTGGCGTGAAACCCTGGGGTAGATAATTTCAATGTTATATAGATGTTCGAACGTAGTATAAGTGAGCGCCTAACATATGATTTCCATATTCCTTATTAAGTCACATTATGTTTTTGGAGTAATGCTATCAGAAATAAGGTCCAATAATCCATCACTGACAGCCTCTAGCTCAGTGGTTCTTAACCTTTTTAGAGTCACAGATCCCCGTCAGAATCTGATGAAAGGTATTGACCCTCTTCCCCAGAAATATTCACATTCACAACTATAGATTCAATGTGTATAATGTACTCCATTTGAGATTTGACTACCTCATACATATATGAGATACACAAAGTATTATTGAACTCTAAAGTACAAAAAAAAATATATATATATAATAACAATGACCAGGATAGGTTGCTATTAACATCTGATCCTCATGGATCCCCTGAAACCCATTCATTCATTTAGATTTGTACATGATCCTTATTTCATTCACAACACTGATTAACTATGAATGCAGTTCTGTTTATTTTCGTCTTCTTTCGGCCGTTATTGTGATTGCTATGTAAGTAAATCATACATTCATTCTTAATCAGTTTTAATCTTTCAGTCAATATCTACCATTCCCTATTTACAGATATTCAGCTTCTTTTATCGAGGAAGAGAAAGAGACAGGGCCGGATTTATCTACTTGTTCCCCCAGGCCAAACTCACTGCCATACTCTGAGCCCACCACTTATTGTACAAGGGCCCTTATGGTTTTGAATATATTACACAATTAAATATTCCGTGTACACCTGAAACAAGGTTATGCTAAACAAAATAGGGGCCCTGCGTCGAGGAGGGGGTCGACTTACGATCATAAACCGAAATCTACCACTTGCATACATTTCCGGAGCGAACGTGATATGTATCTTTGGCATCACGCGAAATAGATCACTAAAGGGCAAAGGCTTCTTACGTTAAAGGAATAAAAATAAAGAAGTTAGGTGTAATACAAATTTGACACTTACGTCATATTTGTGTTTAGGTTTCAGTAATAATTCTTCGGCAGTAACGAATCTT
>NC_061836.1:22395737-22400737 GCF_019202785.1 Penaeus chinensis
TATTATAAGTAATACTATAAAGTTATCTATGATAATAATATAATTGAATTCGTAGAACAAATAAAACAAAATTCACCACTGTTGTATGTGATAAACATATATGCATACGTAATTGACTCACTTTTCAGTCAACCCTTAAAGAAATCTTTCCCATGCTGTCTATGATCATATGCACCCTCACAACCTGTACCGTAGAGGCATGAAAGATGGTACTGAACGCAATCAATGACGGATTCGTGGTCTTCAAATGAACCAACTTTGTGAAATGTGGTTTTATAGTCCTATAATAAAAATTTACAGGTATTGCCACAAAAGCGTCCAACTTATGCTATTAGCTTTTGTAGGATTCATTTAGCGAATTAAATGACGATTCCTTGATGTTCTTTGTCTCGTCCACACAGCATCGTTGACTAAGACCGGGTTTCACAGTGAAGTTTAAGTAAAAAAGAAATATGTGAATGCTTAATTTATAATCTATTTTATGTATAACAAATGAATGCAAGTTACTATTATCTTACATCCTATTATTCAATATGTGTCTAGTGGTCCGCAATAGGAAATGGCTAGAGTGGTCTTAGTTAATGACAGTGTTTATTCAGTGAATTCTTTTCTCCGTGAGAACAGACTTTCAATTCGAACATGAACCGGCAAACATCTGTCAACTTCAGGTCTTGATCATTGTTTCTAATAAAATTAATGTAGTTAATAACGATTATTGCGTTTTCAGACAATATCTATTTCACTTACACACGTACCTGGAGGTAGGGGTCTCTAAGCAGCTGCTATACCTCACAGACTACCTTGTTATTCACATATACCATAACTGGTGGGCAACATCTCCGCATCCGTTACAAATGATGCCCCCGCGGCTAATGCGCGTTAATTACAGAAAGGGAATAAACAATTCAGCTGCTGGGGGAGCATCCCTTTTACACGCATGCCAAGAAGTCAGAGTCACCCCTGACACTTCATGATAATTGCGGTAAGGGAAATTGACAAGTACAGGTAACACCTCTCAATGGGGACAATAGGCCTATTCCACAAGTGTTGCCTTGGCAGTTGATTCCATCAAGCGATATATTATTACAAGACACAATGCAAATGAGTTTTCCATTAAGAGCTACATATATGCAGATGGCTGTATATTTACATGAGAAGTTATACACGTAGACTTTTATCTTCAATTAGTACTATACCATAAAATTAAGTTCTGGGTTTTCTGAACGATTTAGAAATGCACTGACAAAGGGATGTCAAGCCTTTATTTTTCTTTAGCACATCGAAAGGAAAATTAGCATATGTGCACGCACATACACACACACTCCCCCCCACACAAACACACAAATATATATATATATATATATATATATATATATATATTTATATATGTGAAATAAAACATAAATTAGCTAGATTGTTGCGCCTTCGGAAGGAATTATAGCATACTACAAAACAGTAGCGCTGTCAAAGAAGAATTTTTTTGTCGTCATGACTGATCTTCTGGAGATGAAACTAGTAAGAACTAAGAGAAGAATGAAAGGTTGCTGCTGGGAATTAGACTAAGAATAACATGAGAGCAACATGGATCAGGAAGCAGACCGAAGTGGAAGACAACGTACGATCATTAGAGAGAGAGAATAGGACGACAGGGGAACAAAGGAGGCAGCAAATTGGGAAATAGCTAAAAGAAGGAAGCGATGGGCAAGGCCAGTGACTAAATGGCTTAATGAAATAACGAAGTTTCGGGGGAGAAACTGGAAGCAGAGAAGATAAAAACTGTGTGTGTGTGTGTGTGTGTGTTTACACACATATACGTTATATGACAAACACACATACACACACACACACACACACACACACACACACACACACACACACACACACACACACTCACACACGTGCGCGTGTGTGTATGAAAACATATTTATTATGTATATGCAGCATATGCAAATCGGTTCACATCTGATCTCTCTTTCCCTCCAGCTCTTCCTTTGCGAAAAATCCCCAAAGCGCCCACGTCCCAGAATCATAACCTAAAGACGATCTCCGTCTACGAAGCTTTCCTGGGGCATTTTTTTCCCGAATTACTCCATCTCTTTTGAAAGAAAGCGGGTTGCGGTTAAATTCTAAATATTTGAATTACGTTTTTTATAGTTATCGTCAAGTGAGAAGACCAGAAATGGAATATCAAATATTTCGTTCTTTTCCATTAATTGCTTTTGCATTTAATAAGACTCCAGGTTGTGCGAATTGTAGCTCCGATGAAGCGAACTTTCAGATTCAATGGTTCCGCTGGACACATAATTCAGCAATAAGTCTCTCCCCGGCATCCAGCATCTACGAGAGCTAGAGGAGGAGATTGAGACATTCAGAACAAAAACATTGAAGAGTCTCTCAGTGACTAATGAGCAAGGCGCATTCCAAGCAGGAAGGTATATTCTATTTGCTGGTGCACAGGCTACGCTGAGGTGGTTGCATTATTGTTTTTTTATGGCTTATATATATATTCTGTTTGCGCTCGAGTTTGCTCCAGTATGTTGATTTTTTTTTTTTTTTTTTTTTTTTTTTTTTTTTTTTTTGTTATTTGTATTTCGGGATTCTGCGCTTCCGTGTTCACTGGGTCTGGAAAAGCACGGGAAAGAGTGCAGAAGTTTCTTGCGTCCGTACTCAAGTATTTTTTTGGTCTTTCTTTGCACCGTAGGGGTTGTACTGTACTTGCTGTCATGTGTTTTGTTCAGTTGTTGTGCTTCGAGGTAGTGTCCAGATGTCTGTGCTGTAACCTATTCTCACTCCCCATTGTTAGCGAAGTAGCTTATTACACTCTATGTTTAATTCCATGGTTTCTCTTGATTACGCGATGAATAAACTAACGGTTAAATGTGCGTTTCAGTCATCATTACGTTATACAAATTAGTTAAAAAATAAATCAAAGCATGATGAGCACCATTTAGAGCTACTACCATTATCCTCATTAATAGTCTGCCAGTTGACAGGGCCATTACTCCATACTTGCTCTTCGTCATTTCCATCGATTTGTTTAACCATTTTCATTGTCATTAACCGGTGCCATTCCCCAACTACCTCTGCCACCTTACATTTCGTTCGATTTTTTAACTTAAGAATATCCAATCCCTAGTATTATTGTTTGCAGATGTTGTATTACTGTTTCACTGTCAAGGAAATTCACTGCTTTAGTGATTTGAACTTCTGCTCTCAAGTGACTGTCCCTTCACTTATGTAGAACAATGCGCTAATTCACCTCCGTCTCGCTCCTCCGACACCGTAAATTTGCTTTCTTTTTCTTTCATAATTAACGTTCTACCTTGGCCGTGTGACATACAGATTTTCTTTTTCACTATTATATTTCTTAATCAGCAAAACTACACGTAACCCTGAAGATCAGCTGAGTACACAGTTATATCTTGGTTGAACCGATGTGATAGATTCATTTGTTTAGGGTTCATACTGGGCAAGGAATAAGTACCCCCCCCCCCAAAAAAAAAAAAAAAAAAAAAAAAAAAAAAAATAATAATAATAGTAAAATAAAGATAAAAGCACACAATGACGCCGAAGGCATTTTCGCTTTCCCTCTCCATCAGGGGAGAGTACCCAATAAGGCAGCGCTCTTCAATCCTTCCCGGTGGCCTCTCTTCGTTGTGAAATTATAACAGCTGTCCACTGATGCTTTTAACCCTCTAAAGTTACACTCTAAATCATTAAGTTTAGTTGGTTACAGTGCATGTAGGGCCCCCTTAGAGGCTAGGGGCTTGCCTTAGGAGCCTACTAAGTCATGTTAATAAATCGCCCCTCGAGCCCGACGCCAAGGGAACGCGTGTCATCTTTTACAGGGAATTCTCCTAATATATATTATGACTTGCCTAATAATATTGGCAGGGTTATTTTTGTTTTACCTATAATGCGATCCATGAGAATCAGAACTAAAAGTCAATACAATCATATTCATACTCACTGAAGACGGCAAAGCGAGGCAGCCTATGATCAGGCTTCAAGAGGAAACGAGTGACAGGGGATCGTTTCTTCGTTTTCATCCACTTCCTCCAATTCATCTTCGAGACAACGGCCTATGAGGGAGGAATTAAGAGAGGACTGGTGTTGTTGCCTCTTTTTCATCAACCATTATATATTATCTCCTTAGTGTCTGATATAACATTTACAGTTCATACTAGTCATATTCCTCTCACATATTTAACTCTTCAAACTTGTATCAATTAGTTAAGATAAATGTGAGGAAAAGTTCACAACTTTTTAGAGAATTTATACATTATTTATCAACTGAAAAAAAAAAAAAATTATATATATAGCCAAAATGTAAAGCCAATCACATAAATTTATATGCCAATAATACAACATTTGAATTCTTTATATCCAATACAATAATTATACCACCTTGAATATCCATCTTTTAGTTTTAATAGATAGCTTGCCGCTTTAATCTAAATGATAACATGCAAGCAACTGCCTAATGTCAATTTAAGCAAGCTGTTATTAATTATGAAATTAGAGCAAACAATGTCAATGCCTAAAATGGATATAAGCAATGATTTGAAATCATAAAAATATTAGTAAACAAATTGAATTACTGAAAATAGTGAAAATTATATTTAAGCAAGGTGAACTACTTATACCAAGCAATTTAAAATACTAAGTTAATGTCCTTATACAATTACTAACTTAAACTCAAGATTATCTCCATTAAACAATAAATAAGTACACTTCAAAAAATGGACAGAAAATATCTTAAATCAGGCAATCATAATACTAAATTAATCTCGTTAAGCAGTAACTAAATCAAGCAAAACCTTATCCTAGAAAATACTTAACTGATACATACATTATGCAAACACAAAATTATTCTTACGCTCCACTGGAAATTAATAATTTCTAAACTAACTTAATATATCCTTACACTTAAAATTCATATTTGTATGTATTCAGTTATATCATTCTTCAGTCTTGACATTCAAATCTATAATTATTCC
>NC_061836.1:22410737-22413237 GCF_019202785.1 Penaeus chinensis
CTCTCTCTCTCTCTCTCTCTCTCTCTCTCTCTCTCTCTCTCTCTCTCTCTCTCTCTCTCTCTCTCTCTCTCTCTCTCTCTCTCTCTCTCTCTCTCTCTCTCTCTCTCTCTCTCTCTCTCTCTCTCTCTCTCTCTCTCTCTCTCTCTCTCTCTCTCTCTCTCTCTCTCTCTCTCTCTCTCTCTCTCTCTCTCTCTTCACCTAATCTCGGACCTTGGGTTGACTACCTACAGCGAGTGTTGAATCAATCTCCAACCAGCCTGCTTGCCTTGTAGTACATGCGAGCCTCACCCTCATCACCGACGAAGGCCATCAGCCACCATGCTAACATCCACCACAATACCTACAAGTTGCAAATCTTTATTAAATATTTAATAACCTATGTCAAGGGAAGATGCTGGGTACATCAGGAACAGGTAGTGCATCCAATATACAACTGACTTATTAGAATTACATGTCCTCTACTTTTCATTTAATTTTGATGTGTGTCTAAAGTTTGTTACTATTGGTAATTTGATACGGAGGAATTCATAATTCGCAATATGGGTATCATACTTAGGATCGGCTATTATTATTTCATGCATACCTGCTATCAACAACCTACGGCATTTCAAAACCTAATGTAATACTAAAATACAGGATTAGCGGAAATGCACGTCTACATACAAATAGTGTATATAGAGAGTAAGTAAGGGTGAGCGTAAATAAGGGTGAGATTGGTACATTGGGTGGACCAGGTCCGCGTAGGATAAGGGTGGGCAATGATGGGAAATGGGTGAGTTGCATGTGAGGAGAGCAATGATGCGCATGCTGTGAAAAAAATAAAACAAACAAACAAAAAACAACAACAACAACAAAACAAAAACAAAACAAACTTTTTACTGAATGGCAGTAAGCATCACTCTGATGCACAAACACACGACACCTTTGAATAAGAGTTAGTTACAGTAAATGCAAAATGAGTCAATTACCAAACTGAATCCAAATAAAAATGACGAGCGTTTAATATACAAAGGGATGATCAGCGATGACAGTCTGCTGTGAGACGAACAGACTGACTGCAGCCCAAAGCGCGATGCAAGACAACTCGGGTCAACTTTGATTTAGACTGAAACATATGGTTACATCCCTTTAAGTGAGTTTTTTTTTTTTTTTTTTTTTTTTTTTTTGTAATACCCTCGACCCTGCTTGATTAGTTGAAGTGAGAATGGATAACACCAAACACGAGCAGTACAGAGGCATGCAAATCAGATTAGTGCGCAGATCGGGCATTTCTTTCTTTCGAAAAATTACCACCATTTAAGCAGGCGTACAAGGTCATTAATTTGCCCATTATCGCGTTAAAATCGCATGAGAACACAGAAACACAACTTTGTGCTTAATAATACATTACAAGCACCAAACACAACGCAAGGATCGTTACCTACATCAAGTTAATAAAAATGAAATGAAATTCACGACCGTAAAACTTGTAAATAGTGAAACAAAAAGAGTGAAAAAAACTACACGTAAAACATTTTCGTAATGCAAAAAACAGAGAACCGTTTAAATTTCACGGAAAAGGATTAATTACACATAAAAATTGTCAGGGAATTGGTACTGATGAGCATTAATGTTACATGAAGCGGATTCAATTGAAGTCGTAAGGAATAACAGATACAATATACAGCAAATTTCAGCAAATGTTTTATTGTAACAACAACAAAGCTAATTAATGTCAAAATGAAATATGTAAAATATAACTAGATTATGGGTATAAATGAAACAAGCCAGTTGATAAAGACTGGAATCAGATCTCGGAGAGAACGACTGTCACGTAAAGACTAAGAATGTTTTTTTCTGTGAATAACATTAATATGGATTATAACAATAACGTCGGAAATGAATGTGACATTATCGAATATAAATTGTTAAACAAATGTACGTTGAGCTCACAACAAAGAAGGTACATTGTAAATAAATTATATTTTCACCGCAAGCCACATATTGGAATATGTCAAGACCTGATATGAGTGAATTAAGTATTAAGTGATCCGCTTCTACTTAAAGGGAAAAGTATAACGATTTGATACGTATAATACCGAAGTCAAAAATGAATATAATAAATAAGGATATAAACATATAAGGATATGGATACGGCGAGAAAGGCAAACATAAATAAATCAATCAATAAATAAATCAAATAATCCAGGAGTTAAAACTAGGAAATAAGAGTAGAACTTAGGCAAGGCTAGACTAAACTATAATTGAGTCACTGATAACCAACTCACTTATCTAAAGATTACTAGTAAGAAATAGAGTCACTTAAATATTTACACGATCAACAGCGAACTGAAACAGAGTGTGAAACATGATATTTGAGGGAAATACTATTATATAAACATTATTCCAGAAAAGAATCACCTGTATCGACATCTAAACTTGATACTAAAATAAATATACATAAAAATGCAAAAGGCATCTATAAAAAGGATGACCATGCGTTATGGTCATCCGTTTTATG
>NC_061836.1:22420737-22423237 GCF_019202785.1 Penaeus chinensis
TGTAGTGCCAACCAGGACAAACCTTCAAGACCTCCTCCATAGATTAAATGCAGGGCACCCTCGATACAGTTCACCACAGAGGAGGAGATAAATGAACAGCTTCCTTTCCTCGACACCCTAATCCATAGGAGATCTGACGGCCCGGTGTTCTCTGTGTACAGAAAGTCCGAAAATGAAGATGATTTTATATACTATTTCTCTTCCCATAACAATATAACCAAAGAAGGCGTGGTCATTGGTTTCTTCATCCGAGCACTTACAATCTGCAGCCCGGAGTTCCTGGAGGAGGAAATGCAACACGTCAGTAACACCTTCCAACGCCTCCGTTACCCTCGCGCCTTGCTCACCCACATCCGACGCAAGTCAGAAAAGGTCATGACCAGATCAAGAGGTGACGCCCCACAGAAGGAGACTCACAGATTTATCATCCCACACTCGAAGCTGACAGAACAACTGGAGTGCCTATTGGGCCGCACCACCAAGATGGCTACCACTTTTGGAAAGAAGATCGGAGATATCATAAGGGAAAAAACGTCAGATCACAGCAGACTTCTTAGCCAGGTGTACAGCATACCTTGCGGCGGCTGCGATAAAGTATACATAGGTGAAAAAGGACGTGGTCTACATGAACAGCGAATCGACCAACACTGCAGAGCCCACCGATGACACAACAAGAGAAACGCCTTCGTTGATCTCGTCGACACCCTATGTGATCCCAGGCCTCCATCATAAAAACGGCCTGCCCCCACGACAAAGGAGGATGGTAGAAGCGGCGTTCATCCAAGGTCGTGGCACACCTCATTACCGACGTGAACTGACCGCTCAGTACATGTATATATGCCTCTATGTATCTCTTGTCTCATATGCCCTGTTAAAGCAATAAATGCAAAAAAGCCTTCAGCATATTCATGTTTTTTTCCTGTACTTCCCTTCGTTGTTATATTTGCAGTGTGTGCGTGCATATATATGTCTATATGTATGTACATACACAAACACACACACACACACATATATATATATATATATATATATATATATATATATATATATATATATATATATATGCATATATACATGTATACATTTGTATAGTACTTATATATACATACACACACATAAATATGTGTATATGTGTATATATACATACAAATATATATATGTGAATATATATATATATATATATATATGTGTGTGTGTGTGTGTGTGTGTGTGTGTGTGTGTGTGTGTGTGTGTGTGTGTGTGTTTGTGTGTGTGAATATATATGTATATATATATATATATATATAAATTTATATATATATATATATATATATATATTTATATAAAAAAAATATATATATATAAATATATATATATATATATATATATATTTACATATATATGTATATGTACATACATACATATACATATAAAATAAATCAAAAAATTATATATATATCGTTATATATCGTTGTGGTCAATGAGGACCTGGGGGCAATTCTATATTGTGGGCTTGTGTTGCCATATGACGACCTTATTACAATATTTAAGGATCGCAACTAATGACCCAGATATTTGATGCGTGCGTTTCGATAACCATGTGTTGTTTTGTCTATCTCAATAATAAATCAAATGATAATGTAAAGCAAAACACAGTATTGCATGACCTCTGATGACTGTGGTTTACATAAATTGGGAGCGTTTTTTATGCTTCAAATGGGGATATAAATGTTTCAGATGGATTGGCAAATGCTTCACTCGTGATTATCTTGTTACTACATCCGCCTAAATCACCAGATTTAAACATCAGAGAACATGTTTGGGTAGTTATGGGCAGGCACATGCCTAGGGAAAGTCCTCGCTATTAATTTCATGCTATCGAAAATGCATTGCATGTATGGGATCGGCTGCGCAAAAAATAGCTGCTGGCATCTATGCCACGTTTTAGCGGCAGGGGGAGGGAATGCAAATGGTTGACATTATAAATCCATGTTATTTTCTTTTTAATCATCACACTAATATTTAAGAACAAATATGTATCATTATAAAGAAATTTATGCTAACAGTTGCTAACATTATACTCCGAGAGGATTGCACAGAAATAAACATGGAAAATAACTTTGGTAGACATGACCGCTCATTTGTCATACTGCGACATCTGATAAGTCAGAAAAAGATGAAATGGTGAATACTAATTTTTTACTTTTCTATATGTAAAAATAACTGTGCGGTGCAGCTGTAGCGATCTCGTACAGAAATCTGTGTTCAAATCCCTCGCCGCTAGTGAATGGTAACTCCGGCCATTCCTTGCACACAAGAGATAATTTAAAGCAAAATGAAACAGATACTATGTCACACCAGGAATATTCATGGTAACAAATAGCATCAAACTATTTTATTAGTAATTATTACTATATGAGGGGGCTTCAAAAAGTTTGTGGAAAACTAATTAAAACTAACTAAAACTCATATGGAAGGATATTGATTTCAGTGCACCTGAACATTCTTGTACTAACTTGTT
>NC_061836.1:22448237-22450737 GCF_019202785.1 Penaeus chinensis
AAGGAAGAGAGAGAGAGAGAGAGAGAGAGAGAGAGAGAGAGAGAGAGAGAGAGAGAGAGAGAGAGAGAGAGAGAGAGAGAGAGAGAGCAACACACACACACACACACACACACACACACACACACACACACACACACACACACACACACACACACACACACACACACACACATACACACATACACACACAAGCACGAACGCACACGCTCATTGTTAGCAGTCCGAGTGTTCTCTTGTACCCACGTGTTCATACATGTTCTGATCTGGACAGCATGTGGATACTCGGCTGTTATGTTATGAAACTGCACAACACGGGAATGTTTCGTAGTGCGAAACACACACACGCACACATACATTTGTTTCTTTCAATTAGAACTTCATTTCGTAAGTCAATCTTAAACCCTTAGGCTTTCTTTTTTCCCCATTATTCAATATTTCTTTTCCTCTGCATTCCCTCATTTTTATATTCTTTTATTAGAAGTCCTTCATTTTTTTTTTCTCTCATTTAAGTTTCTCTCTATTTAGTGAATATTTACGAAGAGAGTATTGAAAATTTAAAAGGGGGATTTCTGTTTGTGATATAGTTTTTGGTGTAATGAACAAAATGCAGTTATTTTTTTCAGATAGATAACTAGATTGCTAGCTAGCTAGATAGACATATAGATAGACAGAGAGAGAGACGGGGGAGGGGGAGATAGGGACGAAGTGAGAGAGAGAGAGAGAGAAGAGAGAGAGAGAGAGAGAGAGAGAGAGAGAGAGAGAGAGAGAGAGAGAGAGAGAGAGAGAGAGAGAGAGAGAGAGAGAGAGAGAGAGAGAGAGAGCTGCCTTCCTTCCTCAAATGTCACCGGAACCAACTCTAGTGTCCATTCTCATAGGAATCCTCAACAGTCACTTACGCATTCGCCCTGACGACACTATCCCGAAGGAGCCACTTTAGGAGGACTTCACTGGACTCCTCTGTTAATGGGACTTCTCTCTCTCTCTTGCTCCATCCATGACCTTCAGCCTTGACCCAGTCGCAGATCCTGCTTACAAATCTATCAGTATGAAACTCTTCTAAGTATTCCTCTAAAAATTCAATAAACCCAAAGATGCAATTCAATTTACATCTTAACCTGTTTTATCTCTCGCATTTGTACTTCAAACAAACAGTTAGGCAATTCATTCAAAAGGTAATATGGAATCTTGTATCTCTATAGCGATGTATTCTTTAGCGATAAATAATGTATGATCATATTTCCTTCGAACTGAAGCCATAGTTAATATTTTCGTGTTTGTGGTATCTATATAAAGACAATAATCCCTTCAATGTTCAGCAACATTCGTTTAAGAATTTGCTAATCTTGGTTTTGCTGAATAATTCATATCCTCGCCAAAGCCTTCTGTTATTTCAATTCTATGAATATTACTTTTTTGTTTTAGTTATTGCATTGCAGAAGCTATGCAGAGTATTTTCTAATCAGTTATTTGGGCCATTTCTTTCTCTTGAAGTTTACAAACGCCTCATAATATTACTTCCCGTCATTCGTTTCCTCTCATTTTTACCCTTTATCTTTTGCTACTTTTTACCTTTACCCAAAGATTCCAACTGATATGACGGTTACAGTTTCGCAACGGAAATTCCAGTAAGCAAACCAAGGGATCCGGATTTTGTTATCCATCCGTGAAGAGAGAAAAAGGAAAAGACACTAATACACGTTCAAAGAATATGTAAGAGCACTTGGAGATGAATTAAGGTTTCTGTTACCTGATTTCAATTCATAATTTCCCTGGATAATGTATATCTATGATCAGTAGCATTTAGACGGGTAGAGTTTTCTCAACTAGGCAGGTGGCCACTGCTCGCTGCAAGCTCTAAATCCTCTGAGCAGGCGAAGTGGATCTTGCAGTGGTGTGAACAGCACTGCCCTACATTTGCAGCTAGTGCGTGGGTATGTCAATTTGCGTAAATAATGATGATAATGATCCAGGGTAACAGGCTAGTTTACGAGCTCTGAGCGTTAGCAGAATGAATGTAGTGCAATCTATTGACTATTAGCACTAGATTTGCTATGTTGGAGTCATGATAAAAAAAAAAAAAAAAAAAAAAAAAAACGTTGGACAACATTGCCGTGTAGAAGGAAGGTTCACTGTATCTTCAACTTCTGAATTTTACTAAATCATATTTTTGCCCTACTTTATCATATACAGCATATCACACGAGACGCTTCTACTGAAGACATCGCTCATTTCCATAACAGATGGTGACATTTCGCTTCTACCTCGTCTGTTGCCCATTCAAATGCCTTTTCTAAATAGATCATTCTAATTAGGACATGTTTACAGCACGTCTCACATTGTCAACAAACACTCTTTTTAATTCAACATCTGGCTTTATTCTCATCATGCAAGAGCCTTCTGCGGGAGGCGTGTGCGAGCAACCGGATAATCATGTTTACAGAGATCCGCTCAACCGCTTTCCTCAGTGACCTTGGAACGCCAGAGGGAAGGAAAATTCCCC
>NC_061836.1:22455737-22458237 GCF_019202785.1 Penaeus chinensis
AAATTCAGGAATGGAAATAACACACACTTTCGATATGGAGACAAGTCGGATGGCCTGTCGCGACCACGTTTTACAATCCACTGGAGGACTTCGCGGCCAATTCTTTTATTACATCACGTCCCCCTCCGCACTCAACACCTGCTGTAGTGACGCAGTTACGCCGCTTTGATGCATGTAAACAGCTCGTACTTCAACCTGTACTGTGACTTTAGCTTGGTCCTTGTCATCATTTTTGGTAACCGTGTCAGTTTATCATTATTTAATTCTAATCTTTGATATACCTTGTCCATGTTTGTTTTGGTTTTGACAAGGTGACACATGTGTGCCAATATTTGTTTTGCTTTTTTGCTTTTTTCAATAAGACTGGTAAATTAATGCCGTCAATTTGTAATGCATCACGACAGCGATTCGTTAGCCTTTATTTTTATCCGAATTACTGGAATTTTCCTTGTCAAGTCACAAGGAAAGTATAATGACTTCTGTAAAGTTCACAGTATAGTTCTAAGTTTAGGAATATCATCTCTTATCGATAGTCGTCTATAAGGCCCTTCCACATCGTCCGACTACAGACATTGACATCTATATTACGTATTCTGAACACTTAGAAATTAAATTTATTCCACGTTGAAGTCTGACATTTGACATGAATATCACATTGATGGTGACTATATTCTAAACATAGAAATATACAATAAATAAGTGTTTAAAAAATCAACTCTTTGGCATCAACTCCTAAACAGAGATTGGGATGAAAACACTACATTCAAGAGAATAGTTTTCTGTAATGTATGCTCGGAATCTTTACGTAATGGGATGAGATGCTATCAGTGTTTTTATGCAAGGAAACTGTCACGGATGCTGAAATAGTAGCAATACTTGAACGTATTTTTTGTTATACTTACAAGGCCGTATTTTATATCTCACTTCAAGAGAACTCCAGAGAGCACACTTACCAGGTGGTAGTGCACATTGCGTTGCCGAGTTCCTTTGTAATTACAATGTCCTTGCATGGAGAATCATTGGCGCATTTCTAAGTAATGAAACAGCCCATGGTGTCCTCCATTACCTCCTCTCGTTGGGTGTTACGTGAAAACCAATAGATCTCTATGATTAATGGAAATTGATATATTGTTTTTTTTCATATATAAATCCAAACCATGAACATATCAATAAAGTTTTTATCATTATCCTTATGAATCGTCTACTTCCCAGTCTTTCAGATTCCAACCATGCGAAAGGATTCATGGATACACCAGGGTAGGAAAAGAGTACATACAAAATTAACACCTTCAGCATTATTGTTTTGTTTGATTGGTGAGCTCCTATTGAAGACATCAACAGGAAAATGTTAAACATACAGTGGTGAGATCAAAAAACATTATTTTTTATATTCGTCTTATAAAAGATATACACTTATATAAGAAAATAAATATTGGATCATACTCTACGCCGTTATATATCAAAGTCTCTGTTCATATCATCCATCATAAAACATAAATCATGTATACATATATCTTAATCCAGACAACATATGTAAGTATTTAAGAAACTTTAAATGAAACGACCCTTAAAATTATATTCCCTGATAAAAAGAGAAAGCAAACCCAGACAGATAAACTAACAAATTTGAAAATATTCATCCATCTTTATATGGTGATAAGGAACTACAGAACTGAAATTCCGAGAAAATTTTCTAACATCTTAAAAAAAAAGATACAGTTCAAGTACATTTAGTGGAAACATTATCGTCGTACAAATGTATTCACAAAGGCGATTGAAAAGTGGGGGCATGAGGGAGTTGTGATCACAAGATATAGAATTACCATACATTCTGTGAATAACAAGTTAATGACATACATTTTTTTTAGCAAGTTCACAGTGAACTATTAGCCGGCATTTGGTCTAGATAATGTCATCGTATGGTATCTGTAAAGGAGATGCCAACATTTAGCAAGTATGATAGCTTGAGGAAGCTATCGAGAGTCATAGTTTGGAATACTGCTTCTGCTAGACAAATGGGAACTTATCAAGACATATTGTCGTGTGCGTGTGTGTGCAGGGGGGGGGGGGGGGGGTACCGGGATGCCATTTCTTTCCTTTTCGGAAAACTTCTCTTTGAAATCGATATCAAAGCATCTATTTGTCCATACGATTATGAGTAGAAAATCTCATTTTTTAGCATGTCCGATTTTTCATTAGTCTTCATGCCTGTCACCGAAACTGGACAGAAAAAAGAGAGACAGAGATAGAAAGATAAACAAAGAACATCGAGAAACAACACAGAGATACAAAAAATATTCAACAGTAGCTTTTCTTGTTCTCACTAGAATCAAATAAAACAAAGATACTGGGAAAATAATGATGATGAAATAACATAAAGAAGATTATGATGATAATAGATGGGTAATATCTTAACACTAGATGGAGTGAAAGTAGTTTTATGAGAATTTGCAATGGTTTGTGGATATAAGTTTGCTTAGTATATAAAGAAAGGCCATAA
>NC_061836.1:22498237-22500737 GCF_019202785.1 Penaeus chinensis
TTACAGCTCTCACTAGCTTGTATGAATGCATTTGTCAAAGAAGGATGTATTCTGAACAAGTCGATCGAGTGTATATGAAAGAGCTGTTTTATATTTCCGTAATTCTGGAATTAAATGCGTTGCATGGATATACCTGTTTACATTTGGCGGTAATTCCTTAAGGCAGACATAAATTATTTTCTTCTCTGTTTAGATCAGGCAATCCCATCCTCACTTTTCGTAAGGCCGCTTATTTAGGCCTCTTTACCCTGCAGCATTCAGCCTTATCCTTTCCAAGAATCCTCACAGATCGCCCCATCTCTGCCTCCCGCGCCGCCTTTCGCCTCATTCCCACGGCTGTCCTGGCTTCACGCTCCCGTCCTTCCAAGGTCTCGCCGGCCGAGAGCCTCTCCCGATATCCGATAAGCCAACTAGTCTTTCAGAGCCTCCAGAGCCCCCGTTCCCCCGTTTGGAAAAAGCCGCAACCAGGGATGGGCACCGCCGCGGGGCCGCCTCGGCGAGACCGTATGGTGGGGAACGGCGCGGGGTGGGAGGGGGGAGGCGGCAGGGGGGGGTTGGTAGATGTGACCACGTCAGACTTAAGTCGGGCGAGTTATGTCAGCACGACGCATACTCGCCGACCGCATCCTCGCAGCCCGGGGGTGATGCCACAAGACGAAGACGCACCCGCCGCCGAAAGACAGAAGCCTCAAGAAGCCGCCGCCTCCCCGCATTACCGCCGCTCTCGACACGCGCAAGCCGATGACCCGCGCTCGGGGACGGCCGCCCGGAAGCCGCCGCCAAACCAGTCTGCCGTTTACGTCAGCATTCGCCTGCTCCTGTGCGCTGCCGCACCCGCAGCGATTCCTCCGCGCACGCCGCAGGTCCTCCGACCTCCGCCGACTCCTCCTCCTCCACTCCGCTCCCTTTTCCTCCGCCTCCGCTCTTTCCTCAGCCCATTTCCTCCCCCCTCCTTCCCCGTCCATCTTTAGCCGCTCCGCCTCCTCCGCCCCTCCTCCTCCTCTCCCCTCCTCCTCCTCCTCCTCCTCCGCCTCCTCCTTCTCCTCCTCCGCTTTCTCTCTTCTCCTTTCTACTTGCTTCTCCTCCTCCCCTTCTCCTCCTCCTCCTCCTCTCCTGCTCCTGCTGCTCTTCTCCTCCTCCTCCTCTCCTCCTCCTCCTCCTTTCCTCCCCTCCGCTCCTCCTCCTCTCCCCCTACTCGCCCTCCTCCTCTCCGGCTCCTCTCCTCCTTGCTCTCTCTCCTCCTCCTCCTCTCCCTTCTCCTTCTCCTCTCCTTTCTCCTTCTCCTTCTCCTCCTCCTCCTCCTCCTCCTCTCCTTCTCCTCCTTTCCTCCTCTCTTCCTCCTCTCCTCCTCCTCCTCCTCCTCCTCCTCCTCCTCCTCCTCCTCTCCTCCCTCCTCCTCCTCCTCCTCCTCTCCTCCCTCCTCCTCCTCCTCCTCCTCCTCCTCCTCCTCCTCTCCTCCCTCCCCCTCCTCCTCCTCCTCTTTTTCCTCCTGTTCCTGTTCCTGTTCCTCCTTCTCCTCCTGTTCCTCCTGTTCCTCCTGCTCCTCCTGCTCCTCCTCCTCCTCCTTTTCCTCCTCCTTCCTCCTTCCTCCTTCCTCCTCCCTTCTCCCTCCTCCTCCTCCTCCTCCTCCTCCTCCTCCTCCTCCTCCTCCTCCTCCTCCTCCTCCTCCTCCTCCTCCTCCTTCTTCTATTCCTCTTTCTCCTCAGCACGCCGTTGGCGTCACCAAGTATTGATTTATCTGGGAAAAATAATTGTTCAGTCGGTAATTGGACGTTGGATCTGCTGCTCACCTCTTCTGATATCAGCTTCCGTGAGATCTGTCATTAGTTGCTTTCTCGCTGAATGTGGTGGAGACGATGGGGAAGGAAGGGGCGGTGGAGGAGGAGGAGGAGGAGGAGGAGGAGGAGGAGGACGAGGAGGAGGAGGAGGAGGAGGACGAGGAGGAGGAGGAGGAGGAGGAGGACGAGGAGGAGGAGGAGGAGGAGGACGAGCAGGAGGAGGAGGAGGAGGAGGAGGAGGAGGACGAGGAGGAGGAGGAGGAGGACGAGGAGGAGGAGGAGGACGAGGAGGAGGAGGAGGAGGAGGAGGAGGAGGAGGAGGAGGAGGAGGAGGAGGAGGAGGAGGAGGAGGAGGACGAGAAGGAGGAGGAGGAGGAGGAGGAGGAGGAGGACGAGGAAGAGGAGGAGGAGGAGAAAGAGGAGGAGGAAGAGGAGGAGGAGGAGCAAAAGAAAGAGATAAGGGAGGTGGTGGTGGTAGTGTAGGAGCAAAATGAGGATTAGGAGGAGGAAGAGGTAGAGGATGTGGAGGAGGATTAGGAGGTGGGGGAGGAGGAGGAGTAGGAAGAGGAGGAGGGGGGGAGCTATTAGAGTTAGAGGGGGAGGATAAATATAAGGAGAAGGCGAAACAAGGGGAGGAAGAGGTGGAACTGGAGAAGTAGGAGAAAGTGGAGAAGGAGAAGAAAGAGGTGGTGATGGAGGTGGAGGAGGAGGAAGAAGAAGGG
>NC_061836.1:22570737-22575737 GCF_019202785.1 Penaeus chinensis
ATATATATATATATATATATATATATATATATATGTATATATATATATATATATATAAATATATATATATATATATATATATATATATATATATGTATATATATATATATATATATATATATATATATATATATATATATATATATATATATATTCATATATATTCATATAGCTAATTTGGTTTACTGAAATTACAACAGAAAATTTCTCAATTTACTTTTAGGCGCGTGAGTATTCTGTGTAATAGCAAAGAGATGGAAAAACAGTGCCGAGTCAACCTTGTAGTTTCGAAGAGATGGAAAAAAGTATACTTGAAAAGAAAAAACAAAAGAAAGAGAGACTCTCCGAAGCTGTTGCATTTTTAACCCGCACATTGTATTGGCTGGAGCATAGTTAGCGTTCTCCTCACCTCAAATATACAAATAAACAGTTGGATAAATAAACGTGTAAATAAAACCCGTAAAGAATTATCCTCGGCCAACCTCCGTGGGTACATTTGCTGACAATGAATGAAAGAAGATTACTGGATTTCGTCTCTCTGTCTAATGTTGTTGTACGTCTCGCCCTCACTCGTGTACTTAGTTTTGGGTACGTTTTGGGGATAATGTAAGAGCAGATATGATCAGTTTCTTCTCCTTTTGTGCAATTTGCGTGGGTCTTTTTTTTTTTTGGGGGGGGGGGGAGGTAAGCCATTTTCTTATCTGTTAATTTGTATAGTTGTCTGATTTGTCTATCCATCTAACAATTTGCTCACCTATTGATCTATCTAATTATTTGTCGAGGTGGATATTTAATTCTCAATTTATTCATCGCCTAACATACTATAAAATAATTTTCATTCTGGAGATATTTGACTGCACCCCTTTTCCTGCTGGCATCTTCATCTACATATTTACCGCAGTTAGAATGGCGGTGGAAAAGTGCCAGAGACTAGTCAATAAGGTCTGAGCCCTTGAATGATCATTTCAAGCGAGCAATAATATTTTCCGCCGAGGAGATTTGAGCAAACACCAGACGGCGAGCAGCTTGTGTGAATGTTGACAAGCACTTAGGGTAGCATGTCGGCAGTGCCAGCGGCTCCGTCCAAACACAACACACGCGATGCCACCTCCCGACGCCTGTGGTCTTTGCGGGTGTCACTCTGTGGCACTCGCCAAGTTCACCGACACCGCTGAAAACACACACCCGTGTTTACGTACATCTACACACACACACACACACACACACACACACACACACACACACACACACACACACACACACACACACACACACACACACACACACACACACAACACACACACTCACATAGATACTCACAATTAACCCTACTGACTACAAATGCTTTAAATAAACAGATTCACATACAAAGAAACAAACAAACGCGTACAGCTTCCCACACAAACAATAAACAAGCGAACAAAAGACTGGTGAGACTATTTCCGGTCCAGCCAAGTTGCCTCTCTTGTCCCAGAATCCCTGCGAAAGGATTGTGGGCATCCCGGCTAATCCTCATTCTACGCAGCCTCCCTATCCAATCCCCCAGATTCCCGCCTTTTCCTACTCACCTGAAGCTCTCCCCCCTCCCTCCCTCACTCCCCTAAGCACCTCCCCCCTCACCCTGAAGGGATTACCCCCACTCCCTCGCCCTCTCTTCCCTCAAGCCCCTCTCTTCCCGGCCTTAAATCTACCCTAGCTCCCCCCCCCCCCCACCTTCAATTCGAAGCTCTCCTCCTCCTCCTCCTCCTCCTCCTCCTCCTCCTCCTCCTCCTCCTCCTCCTCCTCCTCCTCCTCCTCCTCCTCCTCCTCCTCCTCGGCACCCTTTTCCAATACTCATTTCCGAATGAAAAAAGAAGATAAAGTGGATGTGATAATATATTGCTTCAAAAGCACAAGCGGATTTTTTTTTTTTTTTTTTTTTATCAACCGACACTAACAGCGGAATAAACGAACAGAAAATAGCGCACTTCCTCGCATAAATAATCCTAATACAGTGATATCCATGCGTGAAAATAATTAGATAAAATGCAATTTATCGAGAACTACATTTTATCCAACACAAAACAATATGAATAACTAAACATTCGTAGCTTTTTCGATTTGAATTTTTACGATCATTCTTTTCCCTGTGTGTTATAGACCTTATGAAATGTCCAGTAAGGATACTTATGGTACATTACACACAATGATACATTGCAAATGCCTGAACAATAATTAATGGGAATGTGATAAGACTTTGGAAAGCTTTTAAAGAAAAATTCGGATGAATAGGAGAACAGGGGGCAAAGATACTGAAGCAGAGGTGAGTGACACGCTGCATGAGAGACTTGGCAGCTCGTGGGTCTCCGTGTGAAAGAGCCTTAAAGGAACGTGTACTTAAGAAGAATTAAAAAACGCCTTGTGATATGAGAACACGCGCTTCACTTATCTGGACGCCTGACCAGTGGCGCTCTGGGTGGATTGAAAGATGCTTTTCAGTAATATATATATATATATATAGAAAAAAAAAATGGAATGTAGACAGAACTTCTAACGTGTCATTGTTTCTTATCATAATTATTCAGAAGAAGAAGAAAACAGAAGCAAAAATAATCAACCATTCGTGCACGCCGACGTCAGCAGTCATTCTCTGCTCGCCCCTGTGATCTCTCGCCTCAAAGGGCTTCTAGGTTTTCCTAGAGACATGCATGTAGACTCTCTCAGTGATAACCTTAATGCCGGAACAAAATGCAACTGCATTTTAATTTTCTTTTCGGCTTGGATTTTCTTTCCCCATTTCATATAATATATACATATTTATAAACATACATACATACATATATACATATATATATATATATATATATATATATATATATATATATATATATATGGTTATATATGTGTATGTATGTATATATGTATATATGCACACACACACACACACACACACACACACACACACACACACACACACACACACTGAAAGACAGAAAAGACATACAGACAGACAAACAGAGTCCGAGAAGAGGAGAGCAGACTGAAAAGCGCGTCGGCCACAAAAGACGAGCACGAGAGCCCCTGAGCCCAGCAGACCTGTCCTAACGCAAACAAACCGACACACAAAACACCACGCCTCTCGTCAGTCTCTCGCGGCTCCTCACGCATCCATCACCTCCTATCAAAGGACGCAAACCGGGTGCCGCCGCTAATAGGAAAGCCCGAGAGGGAAAACACAATTTATAATTCACTAGATGAAACGTCTCCAAGGTATCCTCAAGCAGCCATTAGGACTGACAGGGAGAGAGCTGGATGGATGGACCTCAGGAAGATACAGGTGCGAGAACGAGGAGGACGGAGATACATATTTCTTGTCAAGTGCTTTTCGTTTTTATTATTGTCGTTTTTTTAGTTTTTGTTTTGCTAATATCATCTCTCTCTCTCTCTCTCTCTCTCTCTCTCTATATATATATATATATATATATATATATATATATATAATCTTTTTTTTTTCTTAATAGTTGTAATGATATCATTCATTCATTTAGTTCTTCAATATTATTATTACTTTCATAATTGTTGATACAAGATTTCATGATCATTATCATGATGTTGTTTATGACTGTTTTTTTAATTATCTATCATCATCATTGCTATTAGTAGTTGTAGTAAGAGTATCATTATTATTATCATTACAATTACTATTATCATTACCATCATTATTATTATTGTTATTATTATTATTATTACTATTATTATTATCATTATCAATAGTGTTACCATCATCGTCACCATTATTATGACTATTACTATTATCATCATTATACTTACTATCATTGTTTTTATCATTATTATTATCATCACCATTATTATTATTGTTATTATTAATGTTATCCTTATTGCTATTATCATTATTGTTATTCTTATCGTTATCATCCTCCTTATTTCCATTATGATTATTATCTTCATTATAGTTCCTTATTATTTTCACTGTCATCACTAATATCATTATTAGCATCATAATTTGTAGTAGTATTAGTAATAGTGATAATATCATTCTTATCATTACTATTATAATAACTGAGAGAGAGAGAGAGAGTGAGAGAGAGATAGAGAGGGAGGGGGAGGGAGAGAGAGAGAGAGTGAGAGAGAGAGAGAGAGAGAGAGAGAGAGAGAGAGAGAGAGAGAGAGAGAGAGAGAGAGAGAGAGAGAGAGAGAGAGAGAAAGAGAAAGAGAGAGAGAGAGAGATACAGACAGAGAGAGAGAGAGAGAAAGAGAAAGAGAAAGAGAGAGAGAGAGATACAGACAGAGAGAGAGAGAGAGAGAGAGAGAGAGAGAGAGAGAGAGAGAGAGAGAGAGAGAGAGAGAGAGAGAGAGAGAGAGAGAGAGAGGGAAAGAGAATAAAAAAGCTCAAGAAAGAAATACAAACTGAAGCACGGAAGTGGAGAGCCCACCCCCCACCCATCCCCACCCCACCCGACCCTTCCCCCACCCTCCCGGCGTGCGACCTGCGTGTGATCCCTCCGGAATGGGGCGATCAGTGCGGCCTGGTATCGACGCGGCCAGGTATTCCAGATCATTTTTCGGAGGCTCGAAACCGCTTGTCCGGCTCCCGCGGAGAAGTCCTTGCTCGTGGGATCGTCGCGGGATCAGAGGCGAAGCGGAGCGCCTTGCTGCCGCTACGATACTGTTGGCGGCGTACGACTCTCTTGGGGGGGGGTATCACTATAATAAACATGGCATTGATGTTCGTAATTGTCATTCTTATGAAAGGTAGACTGTAACAGTGGCATTGATATACATCATCACAATGTCAATTATCATGATAATGTTATACTTTTAAAAGATTACCTCAATTTCGGGCCAGTGTACAGAAAACCAATGGCAGTTAATTTACAAACAAACAACTTTTACATTCTTTGATCCTAACAAGCCCAACTGTCATTACCTTTGCAAACGATTCACTAACGCTTTAACATACCTTCCCTAACTACCTTGCCTAAGCTATTCTAACGATGATT
>NC_061836.1:22593237-22595737 GCF_019202785.1 Penaeus chinensis
TGTATCTTATATTTCCATCTAAAAGAGAAAATGAGAAAAAGGATCATACGTAACGATATGACTTATTTATATAATCTTTGAAAAAGAAATGTGAAAAAAACAAGGTATCCGAGACTTTTTTATATTTTTTTCATTAGTCTCTTTCGGGTGTGAGTGAATGGAGACAGATGAGGGTGAGATGGGAAGATGGAGATGCTCTCAGGGTGATGGAGAGCATAATAAGGTGACACCGAGGGGCGGGCGAGGGGCGTGTGATAAGGTGTGGAATGGGAAGAGAAAAACGCCAGAGAGGGGAACAGCAGCCGGGTTAGAAGAGATTGAAAATCGGGAAGGACGAGAGGAAAGGGCGAGAGGAGGGCGGGCGGATATGAGAGAAAGACAAGGGGAAAGAGAGAATGTGAAGAAGGGAGTGGGATAGAGAGAGGGAGAGAACGAGGAAGAGACAGTGAGAGAGAAAGAGAGAGAGAGAGAGAGAGAGAGAGAGAGAGAGAGAGAGAGAGAGAGAGAGAGAGAGAGAGAGAGAGAGAGAGAGAGAGAGGGTTATTCTAATGACACTCTCAATTTCGGTCATCCTTAATTAAAGATAATCCCAATTAAATTACTCAGTAGATTCAACAAAACATTAAACTAACTTTAAATGTTCTGATAAGATTTTATCTTCATTTAATCTACAATATTTTAGATTTCTTAAAGATGAATCACTCTACAAAAGATGCAATCTGAAATAGAATTTAAGATTCTAATAACTTTAAATCACTGTCCCTTTATTTTACACAATTCAATTCAAATTAGATTCAACACGGTTGGATCATCCAACAAAGGATACATCAAGAGTCGAAAATATCAAACGCAAGCACAAGGCTATAAATGTGTTCTCTAAATACAACAGGTCATCTGGCAAAGGCCAACACGAAAAATCAGAAGAAATATTTAATTATTTTGATGAAGGCCCAAAGAAAATACGTGCTCTTAGGCAGATAGCCACAAGAATATAAGTCTAAGGAACAACAAAGAAGCAGCCAAGGAAGATATTACTGAAGGTTAATTCATTTTACTAAAGCACATAAATGTTCAAAACTAGGAAGCAACAATAAAACTAGATCATATTTCAAATACTAAAAGTTGACTAAAAGCATCAGTACACAAATAATCCCTTTACGAAATGTTTGCTTACATTTATTAATGTAATCTATTAATAGAAATCACTACCAAAAAAACAAATACAAAAACAATACAAAAATAAACATTACAAAAAAAACAACAATTACAAATAAATAAATTAATTAATTAATTAATAAAACATTTAGTTCTGATATAGAACTTGAAGGAAAAGTCTGGGCAGCAACAAACTACCGGCCATATTAAAACAAAAGATTCAAAAGTATTTCCAGATCAATATATACCAAACATTTACAAATCATTAAATAATCATATTGGACCCTTTGTACTAGAGGAACACAAAATTTATGAGCTGAATTATAGTCAAGATTTATATCACAATACCGTGGGTCAAGCTAGAGTCCGCTGGGACATTTTTACATTTGATAACACACACACACACACACATATATATATGTGTGTGTGTGTGTGTGTGTGTGTGTGTGTGTGTGTGTGTGTGTGTGTGTGTGTGTGTGTGTGTGTGTGTGTGCATATTTAGATAGACAGACAGACAGATAGATTGATAGGTTGATTGATAGATAGATAGATAGAGAGAGAGAGAGAGAGAGAGAGAGAGAGAGAGAGAGAGAGAGAGAGAGAGAGAGAGAGAGAGAGAGAGAGAGAGAGAGAAAGAGAAAGAGAGAGAGAGGGGAGAAGAGAGAGAGAGAGAGAGAGAGAGAGAGAGAGAGAGAGAGAGAGAGAGAGAGAGAGAGAGAGAGAGAGAGAGAGAGAGAAGAGAGAGAATTCATAACCTACGAATGATAAACAAGAGAGAAAGAGAATAGCAGATGAGCAAGGCACCGGTTCTGCAGGCCGTTCCCCTCTCATTAATATGCGAACACGTGCTTGCTCTTCTTCCTCTGTACTTTCTTACCTCATTTCACAACAATGAAGATACAAACTTTAAAACATTCTCGGGGAGTTCGGAAAAAGAGGCTTTCGGCGCGTTGGTCGGCCGCCCGCGCGTCTCCGGCCGAGGATCACTTGCCAGCCGGACGGAAGGTGAGCGAGGGTGGGGGGATGAAGGCGAGAGCGGGCGTGGGTGGGCGTGAGGGGAGGTGCATGGGTGTGGGGGCGGGATTGGGCGTGGGAGAGATACTTCGGTAAGGGGGGGGGGGGGCGTGCCTTCAGTAGGAGAGGGGAGGAGACCCGAGAGGCTGAGGGAGGGGGGGGGGGGGGGGGGGTGAAGAGATCTTAGGGTGATACGAAAAGAGTGTCTATATTGCCGTCGAGGGGGAGGGAAAAAAGATGAAAAGAAAACAAGAGTAAAGAAATGAGAGACGTGATCCGCGTAGAAATGACGAGAAGGCCACTTTACCGAGAAGGATTATTTGAGCCTATT
>NC_061836.1:22605737-22608237 GCF_019202785.1 Penaeus chinensis
CCTTCCTCCTCCTCCTCCCCTTCCTCCTCCTCCTCCCCTTCCTCCTCCTCCTCCCCTTCCTCCTCCTCCTCCCCTTCCTCCTCCTCCTCCTCCTCCCCTTCCTCCTCCTCCTCCCCTTCCTCCTCCTCCTCCCCTTCCTCCTCCTCCTCCCCTTCCTCCTCCTCCTCCCCTTCCTCCTCCTCCTTCCCTTCCTCCTCCTCCTCCCCTTCCTCCTCCTCCTCCCTTCCTCCTCCCTTCCTCCTCCTCCTCCTCCTCCTCCTCCTCCTCCTCCTCCTCCTCCTCCTCCTCCTCCTCCTCCTTCTGCTCCTCCTCCCCCTCACCCTCCTTCTTCTTTTTTCTTTCTCTTCTTCGTCTTCTTCGATCAGTGACCATACATAAATAAAATTAGATTAACAGCTAAACAACAGAAATGATCCCGAATAAAGGAGTCGATGCCGTTCCACTCACAATAGCCTCCCCGCGCGCAGGGGCCCTCGTGGCTAAAGGACAAAGGGCGCTTTAACACCTTTTTCGTGAAAAGGAATAAATGGCACAGCGTTAACCTTTTATGGCGCATGTATATTAATATTCGTACACGTAGGCGAATTTGTGTACGCCACCTAAAAAAGGCAAAAAAATAAAGAAAGAAGAGAGTGAAAAGAATGAATAACCTCTTATCGTTATCTCTTACCTAGAGAAAGTAATTATAAAGTTCCAAGGAAAAAGTCTAATTAATGCCATTGTGAGTTTGGTTCTAAGGGGTTTATCTGGAGTGCCTTTAGTTTATCTTTTCTTTATGATGCATTTTTGGAATTATTTACGAGCCTCATATTCATGGAAAATCACATCCTCTTTTTAAATTGACAATCTTCACTATCTTCCTTCTTTCTATTCACATCACACGAATTTTACCTCCTCCTTATTCTCCATTTTCACTCATGCACTATTCGCTCTCATCTCCACACCAATTTACGAGCCTTGACTGCCTATCCTGCATGAGTGCATGACTGTATTCCGGGCAATGATGCTCATAACCTCACAGAGTGTTACGAGAAAGAGGAGAAAAGGCCCGAAAGCATAGCACGAGTGTTGAACAATGCAAAACGTTTGGAATGGAGTTTGCAGGACCCGTTCCATGGCTGCATTCCATCGCATCACGCAGAAGTGGCGGCGCAGGTTGCAAACGGCTCAAACGAGGTTTCGGGAAGTTTAAAATGGAAATTTCATATCTCATTTGCTTGCAATCAGTTGCGTGCCCGGGACATGGGCTAAATAATTGGGAGAGAGAGAGGGAGTGGAGGGGGAGAGAGGGAGGGATGGAGGAACTGAGAGAGAGAGAGAGAGAGAGAGAGAGAGAGAGAGAGAGAGAGAGAGAGAGAGAGAGAGAGAGAGAGAGAGAGAGAGATATATAGAGAGAGAGAGAGAGAGAGAGAGAGAGAGAGATATAGAGAGAGAGAGAGAGAGAGAGAGAAAAGAAAAAACAGAGAGAGAGAGAGAGAGAGAGAGAGAGAGAGAGAGAGAGAGAGAGAGAGAGAGAGAGAGAGGGAGGGAGTGAGAGGGAGAGAGAGGAGAGAGAGTGAGAGTGAGACTCTGTGTGTGTGTGTGTGTGTGTGTGTGTGTGTGTGTGTGTGTGTGTGTGTGTGTGTGTGTGTGTGTGTGTGTGTGTGTGTGTGTGTGTGTGTGTGTGTATGTGTGTTAAAGAGAGAGAGATAAAGAGAGAGAGAGAGAGAGAGAGAGAGAGAGAGAGAGAGAGAGAGAGAGAGAGAGAGAGAGAGAGAATCTGAAAGTGATAGTGAGAGAACGATTGTGTGGGTTTTGTCATTTTTTTGCACGAGATACATACATGTTTATGTGTGTGTGTGTGTGTTAGAAACGTACGATATAAACATTTTCATTAACATGCATTATCATTACTATCGTTATTGGTCAAATACATTTTAATATCATCATCACCATTATCATCATTACTGATTTTCTTTAGTATCACCGTAATAGAGCAAGTTTTATAAGTGCTATTATTATACAAACAAACAAATATGTTACAGGGCGTGAAGAAAAAACGAAAAAGATGCTATATAAAACTGGAGGAAGCATCATATTGGCTGTCATTATAGGCCTGCGTGCTTCTTGCCTCTATCATGTGATCGCTATGTTCTTAGAGGATCAAGACAAAGGCGTGCATCAGCGTCGTGAGAAAAGCCGATAAAGATGAGGATGAGAATCTACAAACAAGAGGAATAAAAAGTAGGAGATAAGAGAGATAAAAAGTCGAATAAAAACATAATCAGTAGATAACCATACATAGAGGGCTTCGGTAGGAAAATATGTATCCAATAGGAAGCAAATGTGAAAAGAGACAAAGGAACATGCAAATGCTCCCAGCAGCAAGAAAACGAAGACCAGGAGCTTGACTCGCACGGCTCCTGCCAATCCGAGATTTGAGAGACGAGCAAAGATAAGATCCCTGAGGCTGGGTAATATATCCTTGTCGACGGTTACGGATAGAACTCGAGCCGGAGAT
>NC_061836.1:22618237-22623237 GCF_019202785.1 Penaeus chinensis
TAGGTGATTGCATAAGCAGGGGTATGGGGGGTAGGTAATTGCATAAGCAGGGGTATGGGGGGTAGGTGATTGCATAAGCAGGGGTATGGGGGGTAGGTGATTGCATAAGCAGGGGTATGAGGGGTAGGTGATTGCATAGGCAGGGGTATGGGGGGTAGGTGATTGCATAAGTTGGACTAATGGGGGAGGTGATTGTATAGGTAAGGAGAATGGGGATGATTGTATAAGTAGGGGTAAAGGGGGAGGCGATTTTATAAGTAGGGGGAGGGAGGAAAGTTGTATAATTGGGGTAAGGGGTGAGGCGAAGAGTTGAGTGTATAAGCAGGGGTTTAGGGGGAGGTGATTGTATAAGTAAGGGGAGGATGGATGATTGTATAATCAGGGGTAAGAGAGGTGACTGTATAAGCAGGGTTAAGGGAGGTAATTGTATAATTAGGGGTAAGGGGAAGGTACTGTGGGGAGGGGAAGATTTGAGTGTATAAGCAGGGGTAGAGGGGAGGTGATTGTTTAAGCAGGGGTTAGGACGAAAAAATTATTTGATCGCTGATTCGAGACAGTGGGGTGTCAAGCCATAGCACTGTTGATTTCTTTTCCCTGAGAAGGACGCCAAATAAATTCATTTTTTTTCCCCAAAACAATAAGAAATAAAAAAAAGAAGGATAAGAAGAAGAAGAAAAACAAGAGAAATGACCAGAAAAAGGAGTAAAAAGTAGAACATAGAAGGAGCAAAAGCAGACGATGATAAAAAAAAAAAAAAACAAGCACTTTCTAAAATCTACAAAATCTACGACCCTCCCACCAAAGAAACATTCCGTTTCCGTCCCCCAAATCTTGGCGTTTACGTGGGCAAGCCAGTGAATACGTCGGCGCAGCATGTCGGGTGTGATTCCGTGCGTGGCTGCCTGCACCTTCGTCGCTTGTGTTTCTTTTGTATTCTAAATATTTTAATGTCTACTATCATTATATGTATATACATGCACGCATACATGTATATGTATATATATATATATATATATATATATATATATATATATATATATATATACGTGCATGTGTGTGTATGTGTGTATGTGTGTGTGTGTGTGTGTGTGTGTGTGTGTGTGTGTGTGTGTGTGTGTGTGTGTGTGTGTGTGTGTGTGTGTGTGTGTGTGTGTGTGTGTGTGTGCGGGTGTGCGTGCGTGCGTGCGTGCGTGCGTCGTGCGTGCGTGCACGTATGCATGTGTGTTACAACACACGCGAGCATATTAAAAACGAAAGGATTGCTTAGAGACGAAAAATCCCTTTCGCGTCCAACACCCTCGTGGGCACCTAACTTGCCCCCTTCGCCCGTCGCTTTGCCCAATCGGCCATTTCGCTAAAAGGTTTCAGAGGCCGATGTATAGCCCTCGGAACTCACGCTCCTTCGAACGGCCTCGAGAGAACCGGCCGAAGGGGGGAGGAAGGGAGAAGGAGAGAGGGAGGAAGAAGGTGGGGGAGAGGGGGAGAAGGAGTAGAGGGGAGGGAGGAGAAGGAGGGGGCCATCCAGGAGGCCGTGATGTGAGTTTTGTGTAATGTCCTACGTTGGGTGTGGAGAAAACCTGTGTGTGTGTGCTTGTGTGTGTTTCTCTCTATCTGCCTGTCTGCCCGACTGTCTCTCTGTCTGTCGGTTTATCTATTAATTTATATATCTGTCTGCCGGCTGCCTGCTTGCTTGCCTGTCTGTCTGCTTGCCTGTCTGTCTGTCTGCTTGCCTGTTTGCCTGCCTGTCTGCCTGTCTGCCTGCCTGTCTGCCTACCTGCCTGCCTGCCTGCCTGCTTGCCTGCCTGCCTGCCTGCCTGTCTGCCTGCCTGCCTGCCTGCCTGTCCTGCCTGCCTGCCTGCCTGCCTGCCTGCCTGCCTGCCTGCCTGCCTGCCTGCCTGCCTGCCTGCCTGCCTGCCTGCCTGCCTGCCTGCCTGCCTGCCTGTCTGCCTGCCTGCCTGTCTGCCTGCCTGCCTGTCTGCCTGCCTGCCTGCCTGCCTGCCTACCTGCCTGCCTGCCTGCCTGCCTGCCTGCCTGCCTGCCTGTCTGCCTGCCTGTCTGCCTGCCTGTCTGCCTGCCTTCCTGTTTGCCTGCATGTCTGCCTGCCTGTCTGTCTGCCTGTCTGCCTGCCTTCCTGTTTGCCTGCATGTCTGCCTGTCTGCCTGCCTGTCTGTCTGTCTGTCTGTCTGCCTGCCTGCCTGCCTGCTTGCCTGCCTGCCTGCCTGCCTGCCTGCCTGCCTGCCTGCCTGCCTGCCTGCCTGCCTGCCTGCCTGTCTGTCTGTCTGCCTTCCTGTCTGCCTGCCTGCCTGCCTGCCTGCCTCTCTGTCTGCCTGCCTACCTGCATGTCTACCTGTCTGCCTGTCTGTCTATTTGTTTATCTGTCTCTCTTTCACACCCTGATGAGAAGTCCTGGTACTGCATCATAAAATAATTATACAGAATATCAGCGAACTTAATCTCATTATTATAATTAATCACCGTCTCTGAACACACTTCACTTATATATAATTCGTTCTATGAAATATTTAAATTTTCTAAAATGTGAGTAAACTTAAAACGGGAATATTCAGTTTAAATTAGAAATGATAACAAACTGCACCACATCTCTCACTTTCCTTAAAACTTTGCACTTAATTACATTGTAAAGTAACCAGAGAATATGAATTATTTTTTGTAGAAACAGAAGGCGTATCATTCCCAGTTAACGAGAAATTGAGAAACTTAACTTTTAATATCTCTAATATCGATACGAATTTCTTTTGAAAAATAACGAGAGACAAGACGATGAAAAGGGGGAACAAAATGGTAAACTGACCCCCTTTTCGTTATATAATCTGATCCTCTTTCGCTATATAAGTACATAAATGTACATGTTATAAATTGGTGCATTTATACTTCTATAAAAAGAAGAAAAAAAAAAAAAAAAAAAAAAAAACATGAAAAGCTCAACATAATTCCTAAATAAACACAATAGAAACATTAAGAAGGCGAAAGAGAAACTGCACTTGCACGCCCATTAGAAAGACGGGGAAATATCCTGTGTGTTGTCCATTAAACTTACCGTTCCTGACGCGCAGTAAGTGATCGTTCTCCCGGCAACTTTAAGTTTAGACATTACAGGGCTGTAACAGGTGGCGTGGTGACTGCGAAGGTCAAGGGGGAGGAGGGGGAGGAGAGGGAGGTAAGGCTGGGAGAAGAACGGGCGGGGCAAAGAATGAGAGAACTGGTGAGAAAAAGGAAGAGGATGAAAGAGAGTAAGTTAGAAAGAAAAGACGATAAGGAAAATATTTGTTGAGACGGAAAAGTATCGGATGGAACGAAACTATGTCACAGCAGAAGTATGAATTGAACTAGATGCTTAGATGAAAGGATTTAGTCCCTTTATAATCTGAAACAGTGAATCATATTTGTCTGGCTCTTACGGGAGATGACAACAGACATAGAACCCGAAGGAGGAACACTCACCTGCGGAAGTCTTTGGCCCAGCAGGCGTAGATGACGGGGTTCATCGCGGAGTTGATCCAGCCGAGCCAGGTGACGACGCCGTCCACCAGGGCGGGCTCGCGGATGCACCTTTCGCCGCACAATCCCGACAGGAGATTCGTGACGAAGAAGGGCAGCCAACAGACGATAAACACTCCCATTACGATACCCAGAGTCTTGGCTGCTTTCTTTTCTTTGGCAAATTTACACAGTTTACGTGATATCGAAAAGTTTTTCAGATTTCGAGCGACCACTTTGGTAGAGCTATCCGGCGACGCCCCCTCGTGCATGCTCCCGAGGGGGCACGACTCCCCGTCGTCCAGGGGCGACCCAAGCGCGTGGGGGTCCCCAAGCCCACCGTTCTCCTGCGTATAACTGCAGGATTTTCCTGCCGGATAGTGGGCTCTATGCACACCGTTGCCGTTGCTGCTGGTGCCACCGCCGCCACCGCCGCCACTGCCGCCTCCTCCTCCGCGGTGGATCCGCAGCGTCAGCTCCATTTCGCCGTCGCCCATGGCGGACACCAGCTTCTGGCCCAGTTTGAGGGATCGCGTCTGCTCTGTGGCCGCTCGATAGATCCGGAAATACGTGAAGACCATGACGAAGAGCGGGCCGTAGAAACTTATGGTGGAAGAGAAGACGAGGTACGACAGGTCCTCGGTGAAGGGACAGGCGCCAGGCGGATGTGGGTCGGATACGGCGCGCCACCATGCTATGGCGGGGAAAGAGATGAGGGCCGAGCAGACCCACACGAGCGCTATCAGCATGCACGCCCGCCGGGAGGACATGCGGCTCGGGTAACTGAAAGGGTCAGTGATAGCCCAGTACCTGTCTAGAGATATGACGCAGAGGTTAAGTATTGATGCAGTGGAGGCAAGTACGTCGAAGCTTCTCCAGACATCGCAGAAATCTGGACCAAAAGGCCAGTAGTCAAAAGAGTCGTAGAGGGCACTGAAGGGCATGACGAGGGCCCCAACGAGGCAGTCTGCTACTGCCAGAGACATTATGAAGTAGTTTGTGACTGTGTGGAGATACCGCTCCCGCGCGACGGCCACGATCACCAGCCCGTTGCCGAAGATGGTTGACACCGCGAAGAAGAGGAGGAGCAGACACAGCGACAAGTTCTCGGGCGTCACGACCAGCGGTCCGTCGCCTGTCGCCGCACAGTCCGTGTCATTTAGAGACATATTCATGCATGATATCGTGGCATTTACGGACAAAGGAGAGATGTCCGCGGACTCCCAGTACCAGCCCGTTTCGTTTTTCCAATCAGTTGCATTATCAATCAACAGCTGGCTGGTCGCATCCGAAGGTTTTAGTCTCCAGAGTGACTCGGGGAAGCTGACGGCGTTGTTGGGGGTCACGGCGTTCTCTTGATTGGTCTCAAATATGTCTTTAATAATTTCGGTGCTGATATCTAGCGTGGACTCACCGCTGTCCGCTAGCATGCCGGCCCCGTGCTCAACGCCCGCGATGCTCTCCCCCCCAACCGCCCCTCCACCCAATACTCTTGTCTCGGC
>NC_061836.1:22648237-22653237 GCF_019202785.1 Penaeus chinensis
TCTCTCTCTCTCTCTCTCTCTCTCTCTCTCTCTCTCTCTCTCTCCCTCCCTTTCTCTCTCTCTTGCTCTTTTTTTTCTCGCCGCATCTAGCACAGCACTATTGCTAGAGCTTCATTACGATCACTGTTATAATAGTCATATTAATTTTTACTGTTATTATAACCAGTAACAATAATATATATCTCATGCTTTCATTCTCCCTCCCTCACTCCCTCTTCCCCCTCTCTCTCTCTCTCTCTCTCTCTCTCTCTCTCTCTCTCTCTCTCTCTCTCTCAATCTCTCTCTCTCTCTCTCTCTCTCTATTCTGTTCTCTTCTCGAACAGTGCTATTATTAAGCCTTCATTAAGATCGTTGTGTCCTGACGAGATGCTTCTTGACGCTGGGAAGTGACGGTCGTAATGTCTCTTGACAGACGACAAGGATCTTCCTCAACACGTTTATCGCGCCTGCTTCCTGTACACCTTTTGAGGGCTACGAAGAAGAGGGCGAATGAGCGGAAGATAAGGAAGGTGAAAAAGAGGGAAAGAAAGTGCGAGAGCGAAAGAGGGACAGAAGCGAAAATAAAGAAAAAAAACGAGAGTGAAAGAGGGAGAAAAGCGAGGAACAGGGAAGGAACGAGAATAGCAGAGGGGGAAAGGTTTGAAATAGAGGGAAAGATCGAGAGAGAAAGAGAGGGAGAGAGTCGAGAGAGTCAGAGAGGGAAAGAACAAAAGCGAGGAGAGAGTGTGAGAGGTGGGGGTAGGAAGAGCAGTAGAAAAGAAAAAGAGGAAAGTAGATAAGGAGACGCATGGAACATGCAGACAGGCATATATAGACACACACACACACACACACATATATATATTTTTTTTATATATACATACATATATATATATATATATATATATATATATATATATGTGTCTATCTATATACCCATCTTTTCATATATATATATATATATATATATATATATATATATATATATATGTATATATGTATATATGTATCTATGTATATATATGCATATATATGTATATATGTATATATATATATATATATATATATATATATATAAATGTATATATGTATATATGTATGTATGTATATATACACATATATATGAATATCCAAAATATGAATACAAATATAAGCAAATATATCCACAGATATGGGGAGAGACAAACAAACAAACAATAAAACAATCTAACAAAAAGGATAAGAAAGGCAAATGAAAATAAAGAAAACGCCCTCTCTTCATCAAATCAACATCTTCAAAAATCCAAAATTCGTTTCCGATCTTCAAAGCCTTAGATTTAGCACCAATCCTTATCATAGATAACACCTAAACCTATGATTATGGATTTCAGATACTGATGATCCCATGGGTCTGGAGAGGCCATAGTGAGCGTGAAATGAGCATAGGAACTTCCCCCTGACTTCTCTGGCTTATATTTTCTTTCGTCCTCACTCTTCAAAGGCACACACACAGGAATGCCTAATGTTTGCGAAGTCTAGGCCATGCTTGCCTTTGCAAAATTAATCAAATTTTATTGAAATGTCTCACATTTAAAACAGATTTTCCTTTTTTTTTATCATTTTTTAATGTTTAATCATTATTTTGATTTTATTATTATCATAACTGGCATTATCATCATCATTATTATCACCGTCATCATCATTATCATCAAATGTATCAGATTATCATCATAACCACCATAATCACCATAATTACCATCACCATTATCATTAATATCATAATCATTATTATTTACTATAGTGTTCCTCTTTTTCTTTCCATTGTTCGCTCACGCTCCTACGTTTACTTTAGAATATGAAAAGAAAAAGAAAAAAAAAAAACTAGAAAAAATAATATAAGATAAAATAAGATCAAAGAAAATAAAAGAAAAACAACAACGAGAAGTTTCATGAGAAAATTCCCCTTCTAAGACAACTGTGCATCTGAAGCGTGCATCTTCGTGGTTCCTTGAGGTTTTCACGTATAGGCGGGTATGGGAGGGAGGGGGGAGGTGATAACCCCCCATACCCCCTCCCCCTCCTCTATCTCCAATCCCCGGTGCCACAGGGTGCTTTTGAAGAGCAGGCGGCAGCGGTGGCACGGTGATGAGGGTCACCAGGTGTTCCTGATTGGCACACTTTGCTCGTACTTTGCAAGGAATGAAAAAGGTGAAAGTGAGTTAAAAAGGGACTCGTTATATCATTTTCAAGTATAACAGAGCTGCGTTGTTTTCATCTTGATTATGCTGATCGTGTTGTAGAAAAGGTATGAATGTGAATGAATATCAGCATAATACAAAAGATGTATTTATTCGAACCTGGTAAATACATCTCTCGTATTGTGAAGATGTTAATTCTCATCCATACATTTTCTACATTTGCCGCGATGTATACGGTTCATTATCATTTCTATTAGAAAAGTCAAGTGTTTTCTTTCCTATTACTATCATCTTCATTTTTAGTATTCTATACCATTATTACTCATATTGTTATTATTAGAATGGAAAGGTGAATTATCTTAATCATCATTACTGTTATTATCATTAGTATTATGATCATTATCATTATTATTATTATCATTATTGTTTTTATCATTATGATTATTATTATCGTTAGTATCATTATCATTGTCATTATTATTATCATTATGATTTTAATTATGACTATTATATATATGTACATATATAAGCTTATACATATAGAGGTAGATGACATTTTTTTTATTTCTATAATTCCTAATCATTATTTTTCTGTAACCAAATTTCTCTCAAACTCTAAACAATCCCTGACCACATCCGGAGCAATAATCTCCTACGCAAAATCGCTGAGTGTGAGAAATATTCCCCATTCGCTACCTCACTTTTTTTTTTCTTTTTCTTTTTTGAGGGGGGACTATTGTCATTGCCTCCTTCTCTTTCCCTTTCTAGACGATCCTCCTGGAATTTTATTTTTTTCTAATATTCTGGAGCATCGGCAGGAAGAAAGTTTTGTGGGATTTTGGTAATGTAATTCCGGTTAGCATTCACGAGCGTAAAATATGCTTCGTTTTCCTCGTATGTTCTTAGAATACAGAGTATCTCAGAGCAACTTACTACGTCAGGGGGATGGTATATATTTATTTGCCTTGTTCTTATATTTTCTCAGGGCCGTTTCTTTGTAAATTCACTGAAAGTTGTGCGGTAGGTGTTGATGATTTTGTTGTTGTTGTTGTTGCTGTTGTATTTGTTGTTGGTGGTCTCATACGGGGGGAATTCGATAAATAAATTTCAATGGATTAATAAATAGGTATGATAAACATAGATCGATAGATAGAAAGGTAGGTAGGAAGGTAGGCAGGTGGGTATGTAAATACATAAATACAAAGATAAACATATTGATAAATAGACAGACAATAATAAATGGATAGACAGACTGATAAATAGATAGACAGATAGATAGATATGCAGAAATAAATATATAAATATATACATAGAGAGAGAGAGAGAGAGAGAGAGAGAGAGAGAGTAGGTGTTGATGATTTTGTTGTTGTTATTGTTGCTGTTGTATTTGTTGTTGGTGGTCTCATACGGGGGGAATTCGATAAATAAATTTCAATGGATTAATAAATAGGTATGATAAACATAGATCGATAGATAGAAAGGTAGGTAGGAAGGTAGGCAGGTGGGTATGTAAATACATAAATACAAAGATAAACATAAATAGACAGACAATAATAAATGGATAGACAGACTGATAAATAGACAGACAGATAGATAGATATGCAGAAATAAATAAATATATATATATATATATATATATATACATAGAGAGAGAGAGAGAGAGAGAGAGAGAGAGAGAGAGAGAGAGAGAGAGAGAGAGAGAGGAGAGGAGAGGAGAGGAGAGGAGAGGAGAGGAGAGAGAGAGAGAGAGACGTGACCTGGGCTACTGGTGATTGAGTCATTGTCCGTTCACATCAATAGCGGTAACTGGCCCGGGCTAGCACTGAATGGCTTGAGAAATGAGTGAACTGCCGTGTTAATAACCCAACCCGCCCGGAATGGAAACAGAATAGGGGGAACATTCAGGGAAACAAGTGACCCGAGTCCTAGATATTGTACTGCCGCTCTTCCATCAAGCCACATTACATTTTCGCATTAGACAGAATTAATTTATATAAATCCTCTGTTCTACAGCTTTCCTCAGCGTATTAAAAGATATAGAATGAGAAAAAAAGAGAGAGATAAAAAGGATATACTCTCTATCTCTGGGTTATATAATCTTACTGCAGTCAAGACGGGTACTTCCCTAATTGCTCATGTTCTCTTTGTGATAACTGGATTTCAATCTTCATATGGAACACGAGGGAGAGAGGAGGCCGGAAAAGATGGAAAGGGGGGTGGGGGAGCCGGGGGCTGCTCTTCGATTGTGACTTGACGAGGGATTGTCCACTGATCTACATGTCAACTGGGTGCATATCTATTGTGATTTGTTTGTTTGTACAGGTAGTGGTCTCTTCATCATTTAATTTCCATCTCTATATGCATAGCTCTCCGCCTTTTCACTCACGTGCCTTGCTATCCATGTATATATTCAAGAGCGGTATTCACCTCCTTTGAACACGCAGCGCGCTGAACAGACGCTAAAATTGTTACACACACACACACACACACACACACACACACACACACACACACACACACACACATTCAAGGCGCAGTTCAGAATATCTGGAAGGGTAACTAGCTGTATCACTTTGGATATTTCATAATTGATTTTCTCGCTGATTCCAAGATATCCCTCAGGAGAATATGGCTCTCTGACTCTGACCTTCCCAACGCAGTCTATCTCCGCAATAAGCAATAACAGTGTGTACTATTCTGTTCCACTTGTATATATGTTTTGTGTCTGATGTTGTAACTCCCAAATGGCCGCGGCACAACACATCTCTCTGCACCATTTGCTGTTTGCCCCGTGCTTTACAACGTTGTGCTAAATTATATATCTATCTGTGTAAGGTTGAAATA
>NC_061836.1:22658237-22660737 GCF_019202785.1 Penaeus chinensis
GAGATATCAAGGCGGAAAATAGAGCCCATGCGAAACGTTATTGTTATGGTCTTTACTATCATTATTATCATTATTGTTATTATTACATTTATTATTTCTATTATTATTATCATTATCATTATTATTATTATTATTATTATTATTATTATTATTATCATTATCATTATCATTATCATTATCATTATCATTATCATTATCATTATCATTATTATTATTATCATCATTATTATCATTATTATCATCATTATTCATGTTCTTATCATAATTATTTTTATTATAATAATAATAATAATAATAATAATAATAATATTAATAATAGTATTGATAATAATAGTAATTATAGTAATAATAATAATTATTATTATCTGTATTATTATGATTATTATTATTATTATTATTATTATTATTATTATTATTATTGCTGTTGTTGTTGTTGTTGTTGTTGTTGTTGTTGTTGTTATTATTATTATCATTTTAATCAATTTTATGTTCATCATCATTATCATTTTATCATTATTATTATTATCATTATCAATATCATTATTATCATTATAAATATTACTGTTATTTTAATCACCTTCATAATCATTTTTATTATTATCATTTAATTGATATTATTAGCATTGATATTATTATCATCAATATTGCTATTATTATTATTAATATTATAATTATAATAATAATTATTATTATTATTATTCTTATTATTATTATAGTCATAACTATCACTATTGGTAACATCATCATTATTATTATTATTTTCATTATTGTTTCACTACTATTGTGCTGCTACTACTACTACTACTACTAGTACTGCTATTATTACTATTACTGTTTCACTACTACTACTACTATTACTATTGCTACTTATATTACTACTCTACCCACTGTCATAATAGAACTCCTAATAAAGTTCCTAATAATGAGGTTCTTATTGTAATTCCTAATTCCTCCAGCCACTCTTCCAGATTCTTTATTACACATCCCAACGCACCAACGATTACGGGATCCACTTCAGCATTTCGTATCCCCACATCCTAACAATATCTGGTTTGAGATCTTGTCCTGTTTTTTTTTTTTTTTTTTTTTTTTTTTGTATGCTGTTATCCCCCGGTACAGTAATATCTATCATTATACATTTATTTTCCTTATCTTCAACCACAATAATGCCTGGTCGTCAGGGTAATATCATTTTTATATATATTTTTTTTTTTATGATAATTTTTATTAACTTTTCATTTGAATTCTTTACATAAAACCGTAAATTGTCTTCCTCACTCTTTATACATTCCTAACACATAAGATTGCTACCACCTTTCTCTTGACATATAAATCCTATTAACGTCAGTCTTTGGGTGCAATGCCCCATAATTAGCCATGATCTTTCTCGATCTTTCTCTCTAGGTAGCGATCTTATTATTTCTGATTGATATTGAGTTGCTTTAGATTTTATTCTTAACATTTAGTTTTTACTTTAACTCTAAATTCGACCTCCTCTTCTGTTTACTTGCGACTATATCCTTCATCTCTTGTTCTTTGATTTTATCCGCATCTATTACATGCATTTTCATCTACCTCCTTCATCATCTGCCCACCTGGAAGTGTCACTCCATTCATTTTCGCGGTCTTCCCATATTTCATGATAAAAACTCCACATCTTTTTCAATCCAGATTTCGTGCCCATGTCCATTCATCCCCGTACATATCCTTCTCAAAAGCGATGTCAAAGGCACCATACACAACACGAACAGCAGAGGTGACAGAATTTGTTTTTTTCTATTCAACTAAGAGGTACCATATCGCAGCCCTCTATTCAGGCCAGTGCAAACAGCTTTGTTTTTATTATTGTTACTATTATGATTATTATGATGATTATTAATATTGCTGTTGTTGTTGTTGCTGTTGTTTTTTGTTCTTCTTGATGCCATTATCATTATTGATTATCCTTATTATTACTACCATTTTTATTATCATTACTTTTATTATTGTTATCATTATAATAATAATAATAATAATAATAATAATTATTATTATTATTATTATTATTATTATTATTATTATTATTATTATTATTATAATTATTATTATGTCTATTATTATTATCATTATTGTTATTATTATTATCATCATTATTAATATTGATATCATTATCATTATCATTACTATGATAATGATAAGAGAGAGAGAGAGAGAGAAGAAACAAAATGGTTTTAGGATTTCGCTGAAACGGCTTTGAAAATGATTTAATCTTCATGGAAACCGAGTATGTAGTCTGGGGGCATTTCCCAGTTAAGCTGAATTATGAAGCTCATTAACTTAACGAGGATAAAAAATGACTCATAGTGTCTATGCCAAGTGGTCACGCGTATAAAAGGCATTAAAGTACTTTCATTAATGCTTCTGGTTACTGTGAGAGATTAATGAAGGCGTATGGCTCTGAACCCGCATGTGGATTTGTCAAAAAATATGTATGATTTATTTTTTCTTCATTATTAGGAAA
>NC_061836.1:22693237-22695737 GCF_019202785.1 Penaeus chinensis
AACCAATATAAATATCAATTATCGTTATGACTAGTCTAATGCTCTCATCAACACAGATCTAAATTAGTCACCCATTTTAGTTACACGTTCTCGCCAATTATCATGACAGAATTGTAATAAAACAAAATCAGATTCGCCCTGGAGGTCTAGGAGCGTGAAAATTAATCAAACCTAAAACGTGGACACTTGCCAGGCAAATATCAGCAAATCTCAAAGAGCAATCCGGATGAATTTTATAATCAGATTAATTTAATGATCACCAGAAACTAATAACATAATGTATAAAGGGATAGTAGAGAGATCGAGGTAATAAATGCATTCAGTGTGATGCCAAAAACACTCGAAACGAACAGTGTGACCTCAGTATTACAAGAGCTCGGACTTCGTTGAGATCTCAGTTCTGTGCAGCGAGAGGCAAGGGAGGAAGAGGAGGAGGAAAGAGGGATGAAGTATGGAGAAAAGGAAAAAGGTAGGTGAGGGAGGGGGGGGGGGGAGGAGAGAGAGAGAGAGGGGGGGGGGGGTGGCGTAAGGGCTGTGGTGGATGGGTCAGGGAGTGGGAAAGGTCGAAGAAGGGAGGACAAAGGTTAGTGATGGATGAGGAGAGAGAGAGAGAGAGGGTGATTGAAGGGGAGACGGAAGGTAGGTGAGAGATGGAGGAGAAGGGGGTTAACAGACCAGGGGTAGGGGAGGAGTATTGGGGTGGGGGTGGGGAGAGAAACCAGAAGTGGGAAGCGGCGGCAATAACAGATAGGAAGCAGGCATTTTTTTTTTTTTTTTTTTTTCATCAGCAGAGCTTTAATGGTTCAGAAGCATTAAAGAATTAAATCTATCCTGTAACAGCGTTTCAAAAAATCACATCGATAATGAAACATATCGCACATATAAGCACAAAGAGTCATTTCACTAGAGTATAAAAAGATGAAGATATTGCTTTATAACGTAGTCGTCTTTGACCATAAGCAGGGGATATTGGACAAGGCTTTAGGGATCAATAACAAAATGAAGAAAATATGAGAATCCGACGCTGTCATAAATAAATGAAAACTTGTAAGTGTCTGTCATATGTCTGTATTATTATCACTGTTATTGTGATCATTACCCTTATTATCATTAATGTCATTATTATCATCATTATTATTTGTTAATTGTTATCATTATTATAATTATTGTTATTTGTTATCATTATTATAATTATTGTTATTTGTTATCATTATTATAATTATAGTTATTTGTTATCATTATTATAATTATTGTTATTTGTTATCCTTATTATAAGTATTGTTATTATCGTCATTATCATTATAGTAGTATTTTCATTATCAACATTGTTATCATTCTTACTATTATTGTCATCTTATTATCATTGTTAATATCAGTGTTATTATAATAATCACTATCTTCATCATCATTATCAGCATCATTATTATTATCACTATTATTTATATTATTATAATTATTTTTATTGATACTACCATCACCATTATTATCATAATTTATATTATTATTATTATTATTATTATTATTATTATCTTCATTATCATTATTACTATTATTATTATAATTATTATTATTATTAGTATTATCATTATTATTATTATTACTATTATTATTGATTACTATTATCATTATTATTAGAACTATTAGTAGTAGTAGTAGTAATAGTAGTAGTAGTAGTAGTATCATTATTATTAATGTTACTATCGGTTTTTGGATTGTTAATATTATCACTGCTATTCATCATCATTATTAGTAGTAGTAGTGGTATCACTATCATTACCATTATCTTTATTATTCTTATTATTATTACTATTATTCTTATTCTTATTATCATTATTATTATCATTATTATCCTTATCATTTTACCACCATCATCTTTATTAACATTATGATTATTATTATCAATATCATTATAACTATCATAATTATCATTAATACTACCACTGTTATCATTGCTATTATTATCCTTGTCATCTCTTCTATTTTGTCTTTGATTACTTTATCATCATTGTCCTCATCATTTTCTCATTAACATTGCCATTATCATATCAAACAGTAAGCACAGGAAATGAAATACTGTACAGAGAGCTTAATGTAACACTGACATACATAATGCAGTATTTAACGTTATTATTTATTCCATATCTTTGTGTACAAAGGAAATTAAAAAAGGAAGGAACAGATTCAATATACACATGTAGGCAATCATCAAGAATGGCCACCTACTGCATTTAAAAAGATTATATAATAGGGAGAAAAAAGGACAATCGAGCACCCTCTTCTTCAGCAATAATTCTAAGAGCTCATTCCATAACTCCGTCGTCGCTCGAATAAAAGAATCGAGAACTGTGTTAAACCCAACAGGCACAGAAGGAAAATCTACTATAGGCTTTTGTGCGCCTCGTAGACCTAAGGGAACGAAATGAAAGCTTTGAGTCTAATGGATACAGGGGATTATGAAAAACCTTATACAGCTCTGACAGTGAGATACTATGACAAATGT
>NC_061836.1:22710737-22718237 GCF_019202785.1 Penaeus chinensis
CTCTCTCTCTCTCTCTCTCTCTCTCTCTCTCTCTCTCTCTCTCTCTCTCTCTCTCTCTCTCTCTCTCTCTCTCAATTTGTCTTTCCCTCTTTCTCTATCCATCTCATTCTCACTCTCCATCACTCTCCTCCCCACCCTCTCTCTCTCTCTCTCTCTCTCTCTCTCTCTCTCTCTCTCTCTCTCTCTCTCTCTCTCTCTCTCTCTCCCACTCACTCTCAATTTGTCTTTCCCTCTTTCTCTATCCATCTCATTCTCACTCTCCATCACTCTCCTCCCCACCCTCTCTCTCTCTCTCTCTCTCTCTCTCTCTCTCTCTCTCTCTCTCTCTCTCTCTCTCTCTCTCTCTCTCTCTCTCTCTCCCACTCACTCTCAATTTGTCTTTCCCTCTTTCTCTATCCATCTCATTCTCACTCTCCATCACTCTCCTCCCCACCCTCTCTCTCTCTCTCTCTCTCTCTCTCTCTCTCTCTCTCTCTCTCTCCTCTCTCTCTCTCTCTCTCTCTCTCTCTCTCTCTCTCTCAATTTGTCTTTCCCTCTTTCTCTATCCATCTCATTCTCACTCTCCATCACTCTCCTCCCCACCCTCTCTCTCTCTCTCTCTCTCTCTCTCTCTCTCTCTCTCTCTCTCTCTCTCTCTCTCTCTCTCTCTCTCTCTCTCTCTCTCTCTCTCTCTCTCTCCCTCTCCCTCTTTCACTCTCTTCCCTTTTTTTCCAAGTCCATCCGGCGTTGCGGAAGGAGAGGCCATTCCACCTTTCCAGATGATAACCGCTCTTATTTCTTCACTCTAACCTATTTTCTCTTCATTTTTTCGGCCATTTACTTACAACTTTGCTCCTCCGCGGGAACCATTTTCTTGATAGATGTACGGGATCTTGCACGAAAACCCTGATAACGGAAGATTAGGCTATTCACCAGTGCTGCTGCCTTTGAAGGAGCCTGGGCCAAAACCCCCATGACGTGCCAGGCAAGGTTAATGAGTTTATGAATTAGGTGCTTGTGAATGCCATGCATCCTATAGCGAAGGGCTCTTGATTAATCTAGTCGGTAAATTGCGAGAGTAATAGAGATAAGGATATGAATATATATATGAAAGAATGATAACAGTAATGAAACGGTAATAATAATTGGTAATGACGATACTTGTAGAGATTAATTTCTTACTTAACGTATGTATAATTAGATATCTTAATCAAGAAGAAATTTATTAAGATCTATATAAATAACTATAAAAAAGATCTTCATGAATACAGAAAATCAACCATAAATTGACATTATATAAAGTGATGGATAAAGATATACACAATGTACATAGACGTATATATGACAAAGTAAAGTCGATAATCGATAATTCGATAAGCGGAAAAGAAAACATATAAATAGTAATATAAAACAGATAAAGTAAGTGAATATATGCATTGATATACCTAATTCAAAAGTTACGATAATTAGCCAATAACAAATGTGGCAAAAACATATCAAATCAGTATAGACATAACAGACCAACATATACAAAAAACAAGACAGACAAGATCTAAACCAAACAAACGAGCGCAAATAAACAAAGAATAGCCCTTCAACAACAACAAAAACAACAACAACAACAACAAACTCGGGCCGCCCTTGACTCCGGGCGCCACCTCGAAGCCAGCGGCCCGAGCGAGAGAGCCTGGTCGACGCAAACAGCTCTCCTCCCCAATTAGGCCGACCTCTTTCCGCTGTCATCTTCCCATTAGGAGGATAGAGGGAGGGAGAGAGAGGAGGAAGAGGGAGAGAGGGAGTAAAAGGGAGGAAGAGAAAGAGAGAAAGAGAGAGAGTAGAAGGGAGGGAGAAGGGGTAAGAACCGGTGGGGAGGGGAGTGAGAGAAGAGGAAGATAGATAGATAGATTGATATACAGAAAGACAGAGAGAGAGAGAGGGAGAGAGAGAGAAAGAGAGAGAGAGAGAAATGGATAGATAGATAGAGAGAGAGAGAGAGAGAGAGAGAGAGAGAGAGAGAGAGAGAGAGAGAGAGAGAGAGAGAGAGAGAGAGAGAGAGAGAGAGAGAGAGAAGAGATAAAAAGAAAAGGGGAGAAAAGGAGAACAAATGAGAGATCTTTTATTACCATTTCTGCAGATTTTTTCTTAGCATTGTTTTGTTTCGTTTTCTCTCTCGACTCGGTGTCTTCCAGTTCGCACTTCATCATCAATCTCTTTCTTGTGCATGCTTCTTCTTCCCTCCTCCTGCCCCCACAGTTCTTCTAGTTCTTCATCATTAGCACATTTGTCATTATATTTGACTTGAGGTTACTGCAATTTTCGTCTTTGTAGTTTAGGTGCCAGTCTGTCTCTGTTCTGTCTGTTTGTCTGTCTGTCTCTGTTTAGTTTTGTCTGTTTGTCTGTCTGTCTCTGTTTGGTTCTGTCTGTTTGTTTGACTGTCTGTCTCTGTCTAGTTGTGTCTGTCTGTTTGTATGTCTGTATGTTCTGTATCTGTCTGTTTGTCTGTCTGTTTCTGTCCATCTGTCTGTCTTTCTGTCTGTCTGTCTCTGTCTGTTTGTCGCTCTGCCTCTGTCTCTCTGTCTGTGTTTTTCTGTATGTCTGCCTCTGCTTGTCTGTCTGTCTGACTGTTTGACTGTGTATGTCTGTTTGTTCGTATATCTGTCTGTCTCTCTGTGTCTGTATGTCTGTATGCCCCCCCCCCCTCTCTCTCTCTCTCTTTATCTTTCTTTCTCTCTGTCTGTCTGTCTGTCTGTCTCTGTCTCTAAGCCCCCTGGCCCTCCCATATTTCCCTTGGCTTCCGCTGACATTCTCAGAGCTCCGTGTGTACACAAAGGTAGTGAGAACCGCAATCCAGCCTTTTTTTATTTTAAAATGCCTCGCTTCAATCTCGAACCAATTTGAGTTTCCTATAAAAAGGGGAAAGGAGGCGGGCCCGGGATATAACGGTCGGAGGGAGGGAGAGGGAGAAGAAGAATTTTCATCCTTTGGATACCCACTCTCTTTCTTAACCATCTTTCGCTTTCCTCTTTTCTCCAGTCCCCCCTAAAGAAAAAGAAAGAGAAAAAGAACAGGGGGGTAAAAAACTCATCTTCCTGATCTAGCATCAAATGGGTGAGTGGATTTTAACTGTCCCTGAACTGTTGTTTTAGATTCTGGATCCATGAACTGAAGGAGGGAGGTCGTTGGAGGAATGCCCTCCTTCCTTTTAATGGGAAATGAAGATGCAAATTTTTGGAGAAATTGTTTCAAGTTTTTACTTTGAGTCTCTTCATTTTTATCTATCTTTTTTTTTCTCTCTCTCTTTTTTATTGTTGATGGGTCTTGAAATCATTTGCACGGTACTTAACACGTAAGATATTCATCATATAGGAATTAAATAATATACTTATCCAAAACTTATTTTATAGATTTATCTCTCTTTTGTATTGGTTACATTGGCCATTTTTATTCCCCTTTCTCTTTTTTTCCCCTTTCCCTTTCTACGTTCGGGCCCCTTTTTTGTTTTATATTTGTCTTCCTGTCTGTCTGTTTCTGTCCATTTTTCCCTTTGTCCCCTTCTTTTTTGTGGGTTTTTTATTTTAATCTTCCCGGGCCCCTTTTTTCTCTCTCTCTTTTCCTCTCTTTCTTCTCTCCCCTTCTCTCTCTCTCTCCCTCTCTCTTTCTCTCTCCCCTTTTCTCTCTCTCCTCTCTCTCTTCCTCTCTCTCTCCCCTCTCTCTCTTTCTCTCTCTCTTTTCTAAAATCTCCTTCTCAATCTTTTCTCTCTCCCCCCTTTTCTTTTCTCTCCCTCTCCCCTCTCCTCTCCTCTCTCCTCTCGTCTTCTCCCCTCTTTTCTCTCCTCTCCCCCCTTCCTCTCCTCTCTCTCTCTCTCTCTCCTCTCTCTTTTTCTTTCTCTTCTTCTCTCCTCTCTCTCTTCCCCTTCTCCCCTCTTTCTCTCTCTCCCCAAAAATCTCTCTCTCTCTCTTCTCTCTTCTCTTTTCCCCTTTCTCCTCTCCTCTCTCTCTCTCTCTCTCTTCCCTCTTTTCTCTCCTCTTTCTCTCTCTCTCCTTTTCTCTTTCTCTCTCTCTTTTCTTTCTCTCTCTTTCTTTCTCTTTTCTCTCTCCTCTCTCTCTCCCCCCTCTCTCTCTCTATCTCTCTCTCTCTCTCTCTCTCTCTCTCTTTTTATCTATCTTTCTGATTGTCTCTCTTCCTTTTTCTTTTTCTGTATATACTATATACAGATATTTTCTGTACATACACAGACACAGGCACATATACACAAAAAACATTCACACACACAGACGAAACATACATAAAATTTTTACATTCCCCAAAAATATACATAAAAAAAACAACATACTCCCTTTATACTTAATAACAATTTTTTAAACATATACTATACAAAATCCCATAACATTTTCCCATATACAAAACATTTTTTAATATACAAAACCCCATTACTTTAACAAAATACTATAATTTCTTTTTTACTTTAATTTTAAAACCAAATTTTTTACAATAAAAATATAAAATTTTCCTAAACATAACAATTTTAACAAGTTGTCCGGCCCCGATTTCTTGAATTTCCTTTATATCCTTTTTTTTTAGTTTTCCCCTTGGAAATTTGCCAAAAGGGGCCTTTTTTAAAAATACAAAAATACAGTAATTGGAATTTTTGGGCTTTTTTAGGACAAAATCTCCTTAATTGGGGGGAAATGCTTTTTGAAGCAATTTTTAAAAGGGTTTGAAATTCAACCAAGAGTTTCAAATGTTCTTTTCCCCCTTTTCTTCCTTTCTTCTTTTAAAAAAAAAATTTCTCTCTTCGTTTCTTTCTCTAACTCCCTCTTTCCCACCCCCAATTTTTTTCCCTCCTCTTCCCCTCATTCCACCCCTTAAAACCCCTTTCCTAAAAATTCTTTTCTCGTTTTTTTTTTTCTTTTTCTTTCCTTCTTCCTCCTTAAATTTCCTTTTCCCCCGTTAAAGTTATTTTTTAATGGATTTTTAAATTTTTTTTGTTAGGAAAAATTTTTTCCCTTTTTTTAATGCACTTTTTATTAATTTTTTTCAACCCAAACCAAACCCCCATATTATTTTGTTGTTACTGTTTTTTTTTCCTGTTTGTTTCCTTTTTAAACTGGGTTTTTAGAAATAATAAATCCTTTTTAAAACCCTTTTTTTTCGGAAAAGTTCTTTTCATTAAAATATTTCCTTTCATATATTTACCAAATTTTTCTGTTATTATCCCCATTTTGGTTATTTAAAAAATTAACAACTGTTTTACTTTTTAAAATAGTTTAGCCCGTTTTTACATAAAATAACCCCTGGTTGGTAACAAAATTTTCCTACCTTCACCCTTCCCCCAAAAACTTTTAAGTACCCTTTTTTATTTAAAAAACTTTGAACTTTTTTCGAAAATAAATTTCAGTTTTTCTTAAAAGGAATTTTTTTCAACAAATTTTTCCTTTATTTCTAAAATAATAAAATTAAATAAAAAATTAAATATTTCTTTTTTTGGGTTTTTTTTTTAAATTTTTAAAAAAAAATTTTGGTTTAATTTATTCAAAGCATAAAAAGGGGGGGAAACTTACGATAACACATTCAAGTCGTTTCAAAACAATTTTCAAAATAATAGTAATTTTATTTGTGGCTTGTTCTTTGCTTTTCTGTTTGAGGTATCTAACGTGAAATACATCAGTAGGTCGAGGGTTTAATGTTATTAGAATTAAGAAAGGCTTAGTGATGGGTCGTAATGGCCCGAAAATGTCCGCATAGTTAATCATATCTCTTTACTTTTCTCTTCCCTCTTTCAGTTGATGTCTATGTTATATAATCTCACTTCAGGTTAGCAGCGCTCACATCTCTTTGTGTAATATTATTTTGTCTGTTTTGTTACTACTCTGAAAGTCGGGTAGACATTTTTATCGAATCTATCGGTGGAAATGACATTCAAGTTGATCATTCAAATGTGGACAGCCTCGACGCTGATTGGTGGGCCGTAGATGGATTCATCCAATCGTGCGCCTTATACGAGAGTCGGTAATAAAATCTCGAAATGACTAGGGACCATTCTGGCTCGCGCGCACGCACGTCTCTCTCTCTCTCTCTCTCTCTCTCTCTCTCTCTCTCTCTCTCTCTTCTCTCTCTCTTTCTCTTCTCTCTCTGTCTCTCTCTCTCTCTCTCTCTCTCTCTCTCTCTCTCTCTCTCTCTCTCTCTCTCTCTCTCTCTCTCTCTCTCTCTCTCTCTCTCGCTCTCTCTCTCTCTCGCTCTCTCTCTCTCTCTCTCTCTCTCTCTCTCTCTCTCTCTCTCTCTCGCTCTCTCTCTCTCTCTCTCTCTCTCTCTCTCTCTCTCTCTCTCTCTCTCTCTCTCTCTCTCCCCCTCTCTCCCTCTCTCTCTCTCTCCCTATATATCTATCTATCTATCTATCTATCCATCAATCAATCTATCTGTATATATCCAACTATCTATCGCTATGTTCGCATGTGTGTATGTGTTTCAGTGCGTAAAAAGGTGAGAGAGACACCCATGTGATGCACCGAAATCGTGAGACGAATGGAAGAGTTTTTCAACCTTGTCTCTCCCGGCATCCCATTTCCTTTATCCTGGCATAGACGCATATGGCTGCAAAGTTGCATACATTGCACTCCATGTCATGATTGTGTACAGAGATGCCTACCTGCATGCATGTTTTTATTAGTACTTAACAATGCATATGTTTGCATATTTATTCCATCCCATTAGTATTATTATTCATTTTTTCAATTAAGCTCTCATCGTTCTCTCAATGCACGTCCCCCCCCTGCCCCCCCCCCCTTCCCCTTCATTTTTCCTCAACCTCGTTTAGTTCAAAGAAAGATCCTGCTGCAAAGATTCTCGAATTTGCCCTTGTTTTTCTTTAAGACTTAATGGAATTTTAAAGAGTTTGGCGTTGACCTACGAACTGCATGGGGAGGGGAGGGGGAGGGTGAGGGGTGGGCGGGGGAGAGTTAGAGGGGAGGGGAGGGAGGGAGGGGAGGAGGGGAATGATGATGAGAAAGATAAAAGTAAAAGTTAAACTCCCTTTTCTCTTTCTCTCTCTCTCTCTCTCTCTCTCTCTCTCTCTCTCTCTCTCTCTCTCTCTCTCTCTCTCTCTCTATCTCTCTCTCTTTCCCTCTTTCCCTCCTACCCCCTCTTCCTCTGTCTGGCCGCCTTTGTGTGTTCAGGCTCTCTCTCTCTCTCTCTCTCTCTCTCTCTCTCTCTCTCTCTCTCTCTCTCTCTCTCTCTCTCTCTCTCTCTCTCTCTCTCTCTCTCTCTCTCTCTCTCTCTCTCTCTCTCTCTCTCTCTCTCTCTCTCTCTCTCTTCCTCTCTTTGACCGTCTTTGTGTGTCTCAGGCTATCTCTCTCCCTCTCTCTCTCTCTCTCCCTCTCTCCCTCTCTCTCTCTCTCTCTCTCTCTCTCTCTCTCTCTCTCTCTCTCTCTCTCTCTCTCTCTCTCTCTCTCTCTCTCTCTCTCTCTCTCTCTCTCTCTCTCTCTCTCTCTCTCTCCCCCCTAGTCTCTCTCTCTCAATCATTG
>NC_061836.1:22769460-22771960 GCF_019202785.1 Penaeus chinensis
TTTATCATTTATACTAGAATCACACGCATTCAAAAACACACGGGGAAAATAGATGATAAGAAAGCGCTTGCCTTTTAATCGCAAAGTCCCGCGTTCACACTCGATCAGCCTCCCTCAGTCGACTCCGCTGTGAGAGAGCACTGGAGCAGCAAGTCAGGCCGGAAAGGAACTGGCCACCATACCACGCAGAACACATGTTCCTCTATTTACAATGACACGGCTGTTCAGCATGATGAATCATACATAATATGATATATATATATTTATATATATATATATTACATATAATATATATAAATATATATAAATATATACTGTATGTATATGAATATATATATATATATATATATATATATATATATATATATATATATATGTGTGTGTGTGTGTGTGTGTGTGTGTGTGTCTATTTATGAATATATATATATATATATATATATATATATATATATATATATATATATATATATATATATACATTTTTTTTTAAATATATATATATATATACATATATACACACATATATATATATATATATATATATATATATATATATATATATATATATTATATATATATATTAATATATACAAATATATATATATATATATTTATTTATTTATTTATCTATATTCATATATATATATATATATATATATATATATATATATATATATATTCACACACACACACACACACACACACACACACACACACATATGTATATATATATATATATATATATATATATATATATATATATATATATATATATTCACACAACACACACACACATATAATTATACATATTATTCCTGAGTATGAGTATAAACTGCATTCGGTAGTGGGGCCCTGATCCTGAGGAGTACGGGGCCAACTCTTAGCCACTATTGCTCCCAGGTCCACTTCGACCCAGAATGGAGCACCTGCCAGGGTCCCATCTACGGGATAAAGAGAAATTAGAGGGGACTCTAGCCTTGGCTGGCAACTCCTCTAAAGACAGTTTCTCAATAAAAACACTGTCAGTGAAGGCAATGGGAAACCAACCTGACTGATCTTTCCCTTGTATTTATGGCATACATCTCAGGAAATGGCCTTCCGTCCCGTATAGAAGAGGGCGCTAAGAATCCCACGGGGTTATATGGACGGTTCTCAATAATTAGTGGGAACAGCATTGGCTCTGCACAAATGGAAAACGTATGAGAAATGGAACAGGGAATGTAAGAACACTTCAATGGGGAGGAAAGTTGGAAAACAACAAAAGAGGTATGAATAAAATTGGATTAAATATTCTTGGGCTTAGTGAAGTGCGGAGAAAGGAGAGCAAAGATATCGTCAGTGATGGGACAAGAATGATCAACACAGGAGCAGCTCAAGGACAAGAAGGAGTAGCAATTCTGTTAGACAAAAAAATATCAAAGTGAGTGACAAAGATTGTACTACACAGTGAAAGATCTTGGTACGAGAACAGGGTAAACATGTCATATATACAAGTATATATGACAACATAAGAGCATGAGGATACAGAAGTTTGTTTAGTCCTGTTAACAGAGGAAAATGGTAATAGCTAATACCTGTTTTGAGCATGAAAAAGGCGCTGATACACATGGAAAAAAGCTAGGAAACACCAGTAGATTCAAAATTGACTGTATAGAGACAATGTAAAAAAAATGTTTGTAGTTTTCCATGAGCAGATGCTGATTCTGATCTTAATTTAGTAGTTAAGAGACAGGTAGCTATCTTGAAGAAAGTTGGAAAGAGAAGGAAAAGATTTAAATGGGACTTGGAAAATATGGAAAAAGGCAGAAAGTTTCCAGATTAAAGATCAAGGAGAATAAAAGAGAGGGAAATAGCACTGAGTGCAACTGGAAGACCCTGAAAGAGGCAGTGCTGGAAAGTGCAAAGACTGACATTGGAAACAAAAAAGGTATAGCAGCAAGGAAGCCGTGGGCAAGGAAAATGGATGAAAAGAGAAGGTGGAAGAATATAGCGACTGAGGAAGGCAAAATAAAATATAAACAGCTAAATAATGAATTGAGGCGGGGAACAGACAAGGCAAGTGAAGAGTGGTAGAAAGAAAATGTGAGATCTGGAAGTTAGACAGAAAGGGTAGATACTATCTGTTGTATAATAAAGTAAAGCAGCTAGCATTGCAAAATAGAGGAGGTAATAATGGAAACGCCATTAAGGATAAGAATGGAAACCTTTTGACAGACAAAAATGACATCAAGGATCGATGGAAGCAATCGACTGAAGTATTATATGAGAGTGAAAGGAAACCTTTGAAGGAGATTTTTAAAAATTAAATAAAAGGCGAAAGTGAGGATGATGATGTCCACAGATATTAGCGAAATTAAAGCAGCAAGGATAAAGGATAATAAATAATAAACAAATAAAAGTAATAATAATATCACATATATATTATTAAGCAAAAAATATAAAGTGTGCTAATAATAACAATTAAAACAACACATAATAAATATATATATAAACAGATAAA
>NC_061836.1:22804460-22809460 GCF_019202785.1 Penaeus chinensis
GTGGGAAAGGGAGAGAAAGTGAGAAAGGGGGCGAGAGTGGGAAAGGGAGAGAGAGTGGAAAAAGGAGAGAGAGTGGGAAAGGGAGAGCGAGTGGGAAAAGGAGAGAGAGTGGGAAAGGGAGAGGGAGTGGGAAAGGGAGATAGAGTGGGAACAGGAGAGAGAGTGGGAAAGGAAGAGAGTGGGAAAGGAAGAGAGTGGGAAAGGGAGAGAGAGTGAGAAAGGGGGAGTGGGAAAGGGAGAGAGAGTGGGAAAGGGAGATAGAGTGGGAAAGGAGAGAAAGTGGGAAAGGGAGAGAGTCGGAAAGGGAGAGAGAGTGGGAAAGGGAGAGAGAGTGGGAAAGGGAGAGAGAGTGTAAAAAGGAGAGAGAGTGGGAAAGGGAGAGAGAATGGGAAAGGGAGAGAGATTGGGAAAGGGAGAGAGAGTGGAAAAAGGAGAGAGAGTGGAAAAAGGAGAGAGAGTGGGAAAGGGAGAGAGAGTGAGAAAGGGGGGAGAGAGTGGGAAAGGGAGAGAGAGTGGGAAAGGGAGAGTGGGAAAGGGAGAGAGAGGGGGAAAGGGAGAGAGAGTGGGAAAGGGAGAGAGAGTGGAAAGGGGGGGAGAGAGAGTGGGAAAGGAAGAGAGTGGGAAAAAGGGAGAGAAGTGAGAAAGGGGGAGAGGGGGGAAAAGGGGGAAGAGAGTGGGAAAGGGAGAGTGGGAAAGGAGAGAGAGTGGAAAATGGGAGAAGGGGGAAAGGGGAAGGGGAGTGGGAAAGGTAGAGAGAGTGGAAAAGGGAGGAGGGGGGGAAAAGGGAAAGGAGAATGGGAAAGGAAGAGAGTGGAAAAAGGAAGAGAGTGGGTAGGGGAGAGAGCGGAAAAAGGAGAGAGTGGGAAAGGGGAGAGACTGGGAAAAAGGGGAGAGGAGAGGGGAAAGACGGAAGGAGTGGAAAGGAGAAAGAGTGGGGAAAGGAGAGAGTGGGAAAGGGAGAGGGGTGGAAAGGAGAGCGATGGGAAAAGGAAGAGAGGGGGAAAGGTAAAAGGGAGTGGAAAGGAGATAGAGTGGGAAAAGGGAAAAGAGAGTGGGATAGGAAGAAAAGGGGGAAAAAAGGAAGAGAGGGGGAAAAGGGAGAGAGAGTGAAAAAGGGGAAAAAGGGGAAAGGAGAGAGAGGGGGAAAGGGAATAGAGGGGGAAAAGGAGAGAAAAGTGGGAAAGGGAGAGAGAGTCGGAAAGGGAGAAGAGTGGGAAAGGAGAGAGGGTGGGAAAGGGAGAGAGAGTGTAAAAAGGAGAGAGAGTGGAAAGGGAGAGAAAATGGGAAAGGGAGAGAGATTGGGAAAGGGAAAAGAGAGTGAAAAAAAGAGATAAGGGGAAAAAGGAGAGAGAGGGGGAAAAAGGGAGAGAGAGTGAGAAAGGGGGAGAGGGTGGGAAAGGGAAGAGAGTGGAAGGGAGAGGGAAAGGGAGGAGAGGGGAAAAGGGGAGAGAGAGTGGGAAAGGGAGAGAGAGTGGGAAAGGAGAGAGAGTGGGAAAGGGAAGAGATTTGGGAAAGGAGAGAGTGGGAAGGAGAGAAAAGTGAGAGGGGGAGAGAGTGGAAAGGGAGAGGAGTGGAAGGGGAGAGGGGGAAAGGGAGAGGGGGTGGAAAGGGGAGAGAGGGGGGAAGGGGAAAGGGGAGTGGGAAAGGTAAGAGAGTGAGAAAGGGAGAGAGAGTGGGAAAGGAGAGAGAATGGGAAAGGAGAGAAGGGGAAAAAGGGGGAGAGAGAGGGGGAAAGGGCGAGGAAAAAAAAGGGAAAGAGGGGAGGGGAAAAGGGAGAGAGATGGGAAGAAGAAGGGGGAAAGGGGGAAAGGGAGAGGGGAAAGGGAGAAGAGTGAGAAAGGGGGAGAGAGGGGGAAGGGGAAAGAGAGGGGGAAAAAGAGAGAAAAGTGAAAAAGGGGGAGAGATGGGAAAGGGAGAAAAAGGGGGGGGAAAGAAGAGAGAGTGGAAAAGGGGATAAAGGGGGAAAGGGGAGGGGTGGGAAAAGGGGAGAGAGATGGGAAAGGGGGAGAGTGGAAAAAGGAGAGAGAGTGGGAAAGGGAGAGAGAGTGAGAAAGAAGGGAGAGGGTGGGAAAGGGAAGAGAGGGGAAGGGAGAGAAGTGGGAAAGGGAGAGTCAAAAGGGAGAGAGAGGGGGAAAAAGGGAGAGAGATGGAAAAAGGAGAAGAGGGGGGAAAGGGAAGGGGAGTGAAAAGGGGGGAGAGGGGGGGAAAGGGAAAAGAAGGGGGAAAAAAGGGAGAGAGAGTGGAAAGGGAGAGAAGTTGGAAAGGGAGAGAGAGTGGAAAGGGAGAAGAGTGGGAAAGGGGAAAGAGAGAGGGGAAGGGAAGAGATTGGGAAAGGGAGAGAGAGTAAAAAAAGGGGGAAAAGGAGGGGAAAAGGGAAAGAAGAGGGGGGAAAGGGAGAGTGGGAAAGGGAGAGAGGTGAAAAAGGGGGGAGAATGGAAAGGGTGAGAGAGGAAGGGGAGAGAGTGGGAAGGGGAAAGAGGGGGAAAAGGGGAGAGAAGCGGGGAAAAAGAGAGAGAAGGGAACGGGAGAGCGAGGAAAAAGGAAAGAGAGAGTGGGAAAGGGAGAGAGAGGGGGGAAAGGAGAGAGAGTGGGAAAGGGAGAGAGAGTGAGAAAAGGAGAGAGAGTGGGAGAGGGAGAGAGAGTTGGAAAAGGAGAGAGAGTGAGAAAAGAAGAAAGAGTGAGAAAAGAAGAGAGAGTGGGAAAGGGAGAGAGTGGGAAAAGGAGAGAGAGTGGGAAGAAGAGAGGTTGCAAAAAAAGGAGAGAAAACGGGTGATAAAGATGATGAAGGTATGAGGTAGGAGAGTGCAAAAAAGAAAAGAAATGAGAAATAAAGATGATGAAAATAGGAGGTAGGATAGGATGTAACGAGGTGTGTTTATGAATTAATCGGAAGTCGTAGCAGTGGCTGTAATGTCACACATAAAGGTAAGGGTTTTTTGGTGTTAAATTTTACGAAGGAAAAAACCACAAAGGGAGAAGAAAGAAAATAAAAGAAAAGTACCCTTGACTAAAAAAGAGAAAAAGAAAAAGAAAGGGACAAACAGACACACATACACAGAAAAAAGAGAGACGGACACACATACAAAGAGAGAGAGAGACAGACAGACAGACAGAGACAGACGGATGGACAGAGACCGACTCAGATCTAGATAGACAGAGAGAGAGAGAGAGAGAGAGAGAGAGAGAGAGAGAGAGAGAGAGAGAGAGAGAGAGAGAGAGAGAGAGAGAGAGAGAGAGAGAGAGAGAGAGAGAGAGTAACTGGCGCCTAGACCACCACCAACAGCTGCCGAGGAGGAGGGCGTGGCATGGAAAGGGCATGGCAGGTTCCCCATTGTTACGGCCGGGCTGCGAGAGAGGGCATGCTTTAGGACGGTGGTTTACCGTGCCGCTGACAGGAAGGCGGCCAGGTGTGAATAATGAGGTAAGGAGAGAGAGAAATAGCTTCAGGTATACGAGAGAAGCAGGCGGCAAGTGAGTGCTGTGCTGAAATTACTTTGTTGATGTTAGTGTTTGTCTTAATTCATTTGGGGATGTGCATACACTATCTTAATTATAGTACTATCATACAGAATGTGGTATATATCAAAAGTAGCAATTACCTGCTCCCTGCTCTAATCATGTTTGTAAATTCGTACTAACAACAGCTTTATCAGGCAGGTGTATTATTAACCCCATCGGCTATAACACGACTCCAAATAATTAACATAGAGTACCGTCAAATCACCTGAGCTACAATGACCCACTCAAAGAATTACCTAATATGGATCAGCGTCTTCGTACTGTGATCTGTAATGTTAGTACTTTGTTTATCATTATTATCTGTAGGATGATCATTGTCATTACCGATAACATCACATTTGATATTATTATTACTATTGCAATCAAAGTCGTCATCGTCGTAGCTAATCTATAAGATAAATGGTATTTGGTTTTATAATAACCTTTAATGCAGTTTTCACTCCCGCTGGAGTTCATTTTATCAATGTTATTTCCTCCGGGATTACAATAATAATTATATCAGCATCATCATAAATCTCCGTCATGGTCCGTATTTCCAGAGTGACAGGATTCTTCATTAATCCGTTCACATTTCACCGGTAAAATTATTGTAAAATGGGTGAGCCTTTTCGCCCCAACCATCCGTCCTTACTCCGTCCGTTTCTCGAGGATAAGACTTTGATAATAGACTGATCACTTTTTCCCCACAGCTAATGCGAGGTGGGTTGGTTATCAGGACTGATAATAAGAATCTGTCACTCCCCGGGATATCATGTTTCACGGGGAATATATATATCTTAATCTAGTTTCCTTTTTTTCTTGCTTCAGGGGTTATGTTGTAATGCAATGCTTAGTGTTTTGTTTTTGTTTTGTTCTTTACACCGTTTTTATTCTGATTGTTATTTTTTATTCATTCGTATATAATTATCTCACCCTTTTTGTTTTTTGTGTAGTTTTTTTTCCGTTTTTTATCCTGTTTGTTATTCTTTCTTTATTCGTATATAATTATCTCCCTCCTTTTCTTTTCTTTTTACACACCGATATTTGTTTTCTCTATTCTGATTATGTTATACTTTATTCATTCGTTTTATAATTTTCCCCCTCGAGAATTTCAAACTTTTCCATGTCCCTCTTTATCCCTCATGTTCTTTCTTTCTTTCTTTCTTCGTTTTTTATTCATCCATTTATTAATATCCTTCTTGCTGATGAGTTCCAAACTGTCTTTCAAAGAAAATGTCCTTTGTGTTTCCAAGTGTGAAATGTCAGCAAGACTTTTGTTTCATTCATGTGGATCAGCTCAAGGGCATTCCGCTTTCAGGATGAAGGATTTTCACTGCATGAAATCATAATGGTAAATATTCTTCCAAGGTTTTAAGTAAATATATATTTGTACATATATATAATTGACCATGTTTATCATATTGCTTACAACATTCATATCTTCTAGGTATAAGAAACGATATATCTATTTATCTATCTATCTATATACATATGCATATATT
>NC_061836.1:22829460-22831960 GCF_019202785.1 Penaeus chinensis
CCGAAATAATGTTTAAGCTCAGATAGTAGTGGTCATTATCAGTGCAGAAATATAAACAAAAGGTTTTGTGATATTAATGAATGTGAAGATAAAATAAATGTAAATAGCACTGACTAAGATTAAAAACAACATGATAGTGATACTCATTATATTAATATATGATGGTTACACTAAATTTATTAATTAGAAATAAGGATAATAGAATTAATGGTAATAGAATGATGATATTATTAATAGTAATAATAATAATATCAATAATAGTAACAGATAATAGCACTGACAAATATGGTAATTGTGATAATGAAAATGATAATAACAAAAACATATCAACAATAATAATGACAATGATAATAAAAGTAGTAATGATGATGATGATCACAATAACAATAATATTAATAGTAATAGTAATAATAATAATAATAATAATAACAAAAATAATAATATAAATTATTATTATTATTATTATCATGACAAAAGTAATAATAACGATAATAATAATGCTCACAGTTATATAATGATGATAATAGTTATAATAAGGATAATAATAATAGTAATAATAATGGTAATAATAATAGCAATAGAATGATCATGATGATAATAATAATGATAATAATAATAATAATAAAAACAATAATAATAATAATGATAGTAATAATAATAATAATAATAATAATACTAATAATGATAATAATAATAATAACAATAAAAAAACAATAACACTGATAATAGCAATCATGATAATAACAATATGAACAAGAACGACGACAACAATAATAATAATAATGATAATAATAATACATGTTAATGATGATGAAGAAAATTTACAATGTTATTTAATGTTGTTGTTTTTATTATAATGATAATAATAATGATAATAATTATGATAACAATAGGGCAACTACTTTAGCTCTTCTCCCCTTCTGATTTTTTTGTGTCCTTACTCAGGAGCTGAATAGACATAGAAGCCATTCATTGGGAATCCTGTCTATTCCTGCTGCCTTGTCACACTTACGCTCGTTTTATCTCCTTATAAAGCTCTTCTAAGGTGAAGGGTGGAAAGGTATCAGACCATTAGAAAGAGCTTCCTCCATTTGTTTCTGTTGGATTTTCTTTTGTTGCCGTTCTTGGTTGATGGGCCGCCAGTTTACTATAAGCTGATGGGCTACCTGGTTTGGTGTTACAGCAGCTAATCTTTGTGGAGGTTTGATTTGAGTATTTAGCTTGTGGATGGTTGCCCACGCTTTCATGCTGTTATGTTTCATGTCAGTGTTTTCAATGAGTGATTGCCACAGGTCTTGCCTCTCTTGACTTAAGGTTGTGAGGACCAGCTCCCCTGTTGCAATTGTTGCCTCATTGAAAGGATCTTCATTATATAAGGAGGTATACTCTTCGTATATCTCTTTAGCTTGGTCCGTTAACCCAGGAATATATTTAGTTCTACAACCTCTTGGGATGTTCTGCTGACCAGCCTTCCATAAAAGTTTAACAAATTTATCGTAGTTGTTGGGTTCTGGTGGAATTACGATGATTTTTGTATCTATATTTTCAGCAAGTCCAGTCCAATTTGCTTTCTATGCTATGCTATACCCTGTTTGACTGGTTGGTTTTCTATATGTATGGGGCAATGCTGAGATTTTGGGATTGGCTGTAATACTGATCTTGAGAAGAGGTTAGCTCTTGCAGATGTTATAAATACAAGGTCTGGGTTATAGCCTCTCCTCCATTTGGCACTTTGGAAAGAGGGTGGGTCCTTTGGGTCATGAAGTAGCTCTAGGTTGTTATTTAGAGCCCAAGATATTACTTCTAACCCATTGCTATCGTCTGTTCCATAACCCCAGATGGAACTATGGCTGTTGAAGTCGCCAATAATGAGGTTTGTACTGTCCTGTCAGCTGCTGTTGAGTGGCCAGTGAAACTGCTCATTCGGGGGTTTGTATACAGAGAATATGTTGATATCCTTAGTTTCAATTTGGAGAACCTCCAGAGCACCAGCCTGATGTTTTGTTGTGCTTCTCACAATTGACTGGTCTTTGACAAATATTGCATTGCCATATACTCGGCTAGGGGTGTCGATTGCCAAGTGCATTCCTAGTACACGTGGTTGGTTGTCTACCCTGTGTGTCTCCTGCGGCAGAGGATGTCTGCTTGCAGGTCAGCTAGAAGCTGTGCTTTATTTGGGCTAAAGCCTTCAATGTTATGGCTGATAATGTTCATCTTGGTAAGTAGGTCGAGAGTTTATTCTTTTACCCCCACTTGATAATGATGAAGGTCTGGTGTGTGGTGTTAGGATTGGTTTTCCTTTCGGAATTGGCAGGGTCGCGACGTGAACGCTCCTAACATGACCCCAGTAATATTGATAATAGTAATGATAATAATAATAATAAGGAATAGGCAGGATTCCCAATGAATGGCTTCTATGTCTATTCAGCTCCTGAGTAAGGACACACAAAATTCAGAAGGGGAGAAGAGCAAAAGTAGTTGCCCTATTATTACCATAATT
>NC_061836.1:22839460-22844460 GCF_019202785.1 Penaeus chinensis
AAAAGTTGGCCTGTCAGTTTCTGCTCATTTATTATTTACACGACTTTACGGACCGGGGGAGGTTAAGAAGGAAGGCAAGAGGGGAAACAGAGAGGAAATAGGGAGAGGGAGAAGGGGAGGGGAAGGGAGCTGGAAAGGAAATGGAAAATGGAAAAAAAAAAGGGAAAAGGGGATGGGTAAAACAAGGGAGATGGAAGAGGAAATTAAGAGAATAAGAGAAAAAAGATGACGAGTTTAAGGAGGAAGAGAGGAAAGTGGGACTGGGTGGATGAAGGGCTTAAAGGGGAAGATTAGATGGAGGCAACAGAGCGGGAACGGGAAAGGTAGGGAGTGAGGGAAAGGTAGGGAGTGAGGGAAAGGTAGGGAGTGAGGGAAAGGTAGGGAGTGAGGGAAAGGTAGGGAGTGAGGGAAAGGTAGGGAGTGAGGGAAAGGTAGGGAGTGAGGGAAAGGTAGGGAGTGAGGGAAAGGTAGGGAGTGAGGGAAAGGTAGGGAGTGAGGGAAAGGTAGGGAGTGAGGGAAAGGTAGGGAGTGAGGGAAAGGTAGGGAGTGAGGGAAAGGTAGGGAGTGAGGGAAAGGTAGGGAGTGAGGGAAAGGTAGGGAGTGAGGGAAAGGTAGGGAGTGAGGGAAAGGTAGGGAGTGAAGGAAAGGTAGGGAGTGAGGGAAAGGTAGGGAGTGAGGGAAAGGTAGGGAGTGAGGGAAAGGTAGGGAGTGAAGGAAAGGTAGGGAGTGAGGGAAAGGTAGGGAGTGAGGGAAAGGTAGGGAGTGAGGGAAAGGTAGGGAGTGAGGGAAAGGTAGGGAGTGAGGGAAAGGTAGGGAGTGAGGGAAAGGGAAATGAAAACGGAGAGGGGAGGCGGAAGGTGGAAGGAGACGAAAGGCGGAAGAGAGCAGTATCTCCGCTAGCTGCTATTATTATTATTGTTATTATGATGTTTATTATTATTATTATTATCATTATCATCATTTTATTATTATTATTATTATCATTATTATTTTATTTTATTATTATCATTGTTATTATTATTATCATTATTATTATTATCCTCATTATTATTATTATTATTATTATTATCGTTATTTTCATTATTATTATTTTATTATTATCATTATTATTATTTTCATTATTATTTTATTATTATTATTATTTTTATTATCATTATTATTATTGTTATTGCTGTTGTTGTTATTGTTATTTGCATTATCATCATTATTATTGTTGTTGTTGTTGTTGCTGGTGTTATTGTTGTTATTATTATTACTGATATCATTATTATTATTGCTATCGTTATTATTATTATCATTATCATTATTATAATGATTATGATTATGATTACGAGGCTGATTATGATTATGAGAATGATTATTATGATTATGATTATGATTATAATTATCATAATGATTGTTATCTTTATCATTATTATTATTACCATTATGATTATGATTATGATAATGATGATGGTGATGATGATGATCATGATGGTGGTGATGGTGGTGATGATGATGATGATAATGAGGAGGAGGAGGAGGAGGACGAGGATTATGATTATGATGATCACTATTATCACAAATGTTACTATTAATACTGTTATCGATTTAATTATCATTTTCACTATTATCATCACTGTTATCATCAATATCATTATTATTATATTACAGACTTAACAAAAAATGTCTTTCAGAGCTTTATAATGTATGCATTAATGCAATCATCATCTCTATGCATCAGTATCAACAATCTTTTAATAACTTCGTCATTAGATTGCCATTAGAACTGTATGAAATCCCATATCGCTTCCTTTTAGCACGTCACTGTCTTCTTAACTGTCTCAGATCACATATATTCTCAGGATAACCTGATAGCCCTAGGTAGCCAAGGTCAGGTAGGGCCACGGGGTCAGGTTCTCGATTTCATCAGATACTTTGGACAGGTAAAGGCCGACAAATCATAAGCCTACTGAACCAGGTACCAGTGACACGTGACACCAACGCTGGACGAGCTTTCTGTGGCGCTATTTTTTTTTTTTTTTTTTTTGGGGGGGGGGGGGGGGGGGTGGCGGTGTCTGTGCTCTGAAATATGTCAGTTGTCATGCAGAAAGTCTTTTTTCATCTCTCTCTGTCTATTTGGCTTTCGCGATATCTATCGTATTCGCAGACATTACGTCTTTACGTAAATGTAAAACAATACATATAACCCAACTACTCAGAAACAGAGAGAAAAAGCGGCGCTTCACCACAAGGGTATTTTTACGTGTTCGGGTTAACCACAGGATCCCTTTGCCACTGACAATGCCCGAGCATGATCTCGAGGCGGCTCCCGGCAGAGAGTGTCCCTAGGGACCCGCAGATGCCTGGATGACGCTGCCGTGCAGTTGGGTTAGGGCATGGATTTCACTATTCACTATATATATGTGTGTGTGTGAGTGTGTGTGTGTGTGTGTGTGTGTGTGTGTGTGTGTGTGTGTGTGTGTGTGTGTGTGTGTGTGCGCGCGTGTGCGACTATATATATGTGTGTGTGTGTGTGTATGTGTATATATACATATATATACATATTTATACATATACATGTATATATATGTATATATATATATAATATATAAACACATACATACACACACACGCATATATATACATATATATACAGATGTACACTTACATACATACATACATACATATATATATATATATATTTAATATATATATATATATATATATATATATATATATTTATTCATTTATATACATTTACTGTTACGTGCTTAAATGCCTTTTTTCTTGCAGCTGCCACCGTTTGCTAGCATAGTACGTAAAGAGGAGCAGCTCTGCATAAGCCTTCCCTGCCAGTTCACAGCCTCACCGTCATCAAGACCTGCAGTGCCTCCTCGTGGTCACCCATGGAAACTGGGCACCATGTGGTCCTAGGCTAAACTCTGGGAGATCTCGGAGCAGCAGGAGGCCCCGGAGGTACGGAGCCATGGCCCAGTGGCATGTGGCCACGCCCTAGCTCCATACCAACACCTGACCCTCAGCCACCCGCTAACATCCGGTTCTTGCAGCAGGATGAGCAATTACTTCTGCTATCGAGGGAGCGGTTGGGAGCTGAGGTGGCTGCCCTCTTGAAGGTGAGAAGACATGGCAGCGGCACGATCAGTATGGGTGGCGTTGGTCATCACCTCCAGGGAGTGGCTATAGCCATCTCCAGCCGACTTCAACCCTCGGTAGTTGAGGTAACACTGGTTGATAAACGTATTATGGAACTGAGACTGAAGCATACTTTTGGCTTTGTGTCTCTTATTGCTGTGTACGCTCCTACCGATTTTTGCAAATTCAATGCTAAAGAAGCGTTTTATGCCAAACTCACAATCGTTGTAGACAATTGACCTCGGCGAGACATTCGCATTGTTTAGGGCGACTTCTATGCAGTATCTGACTGTGATCGAGCTGGCCACGAGATGTCTTTCGACCCCCTTGGGTCGGGAGCTGATCCTAGCAGTGAGAACAGCCTCTTTCTCTGGGACTTTGCTAGGTCCCAGAAAATTAGGATTTCTGGCTCCTGGTATTAGCGTTCCAACCCGAATCGCTGGACATGGTATAGTGATATGGGTACTGTGCCCAAGGAGATCGACCACATTCTTGTCAGCACTCGATGGGGATTCTTCAGAATTGCAGGATTTACTAGAGTGCCAAGTTCTGTGGCACTGACTATAGGCTGGTAGTTGTTACCACCTTCAAAACTTCTCGGCCCTTCAGTGACCACTGTGGGGTGTTTCACTTGGACAGACTTAAGGAGAAGTGTGCCCGAAAGGTTCGCCACTTCAGTCTGATCAATTCACAGAACTTGAAAACCTGATGGACCCAGTTGCTCTATGGGAGTCCTTCAACACTTGAAACAACTGAAGCAGGGCAGGAGTCCATTGGCATATGTCCGAAGGCAAGGCAGAATTTCATCTTCCTGGAGACACTGGAGGCATGGTTTGGCTGAATGGCAATCAGGACTTGCGTCGCTAATTGGTGCGTTAGTCTCAGACACTACTGACAGGAACAGTTCATCAAGAAACTTGCTGAGGATGTTGAAAGCCATTTCTTAATAAATAACCTTCACCCTGACTGCCAAGCCTCAAGAAAGCTGAACTCTAAGCCCTCTTTGCTGATGACTGCAGTCCACTCAGTGGATGGTCAGTTCATCTCAGATCATGTTGGGGTTCGTGAACGTATGGCTGTACCAAGTAGACCCTCCAACAGTTAGCTTGGATGCAAGTGGCATCACAATACCTGTGTCGGACCCACCCATCAGCAAGGAACCTCCTACCCTGAGTTTAGGATGGCGATTTCTAGTCTGAAAAGAGAGAAAGCTGCAAGCATATGTGATATCCCTGCTTAACTACTAAATCCTGGGTGTGAACCTATAGTATGGGGCTTGCATGCAATCTTGACTGCTATCTAGCAGTCTAGTTCTATTCCCCCTGACCTGTTGAGGGGCGTGGTCATCCCTCTATGGGAGGGGAAAGGGGATCATTGGGACTGTAGTAACTACCATGCCAACACACTACTCAATATACCAGGCATGGTTTTCGCCCACATTCTTCTGAAATGGAGCCGTGACCACCTACTAAGGCATTATAGACTGGAGCAGTCTGGATTCACAATAGACCATATCCTAGCACTGCAAGTAATTATGGAATGTCGTCGTGAGTTCAGTCATCGAATGCTTGCAGCTTACATCGATCTCAAGAAGGCGTTTGACTTCGTGCATCGAGATTCTGAGACTAAGGGGAATATCGACATGATTATTGGCCTAGTAGCAAGCCTATATACCAGTACTCAAATTACTGTAAAGTGTGGTAGGGGCCTGTTGGGAATTTTTCCCTGTAAATTCAGGGGTGAGGCAAGACTGTGTCCTTGCACCAACACTTTTCAACACCTGCATGGACTGGGTAATGGGCAGAGAAACCTTGACTTGGCTGAAAATGTTGCTATCCTATCTGATTCACTGGAGTCACTGGTGG
>NC_061836.1:22884460-22886960 GCF_019202785.1 Penaeus chinensis
CCCGTAGATATATTGTTTGTTTATTTATAACTTTAATGAAAACTGTTCATACAATTTAATACTACGTCTCTTGGCATTTTAAAAGTTTGTCAACTTAGTTAAGTCCTCTTTGCAGTGAGTTCTTATACTGTGATAAATCTTGGTAATATATACATATATTTTTTGTTTGCTAATTAATCAATGTGATCATGTTTAGGGATTCAAATATGCGATGGCATCCACACAGAATGCATAACATGGCATTTGCATTTCGCGACTCGTATTTTCTGATAACATTTGCAATAATGCAGCACTTTAATCGAGAGAGGTCACAGCCTGACAATACTCTGAATCATAGGAAATAACTTCCAAGGTTTCATCCAGTAAGACTTATTTAGTTAGATGTATTCCCGTCAACCGAGTTTGTGTTTTTACTTTTAAGTTAAGTTAAGTTAAGTAAGTTTATTTATCACCCTGGCAATCTGTTCAGGTGTGGGCAATCATAGTTACAGTTTTACATACATCTGACACAGTACAGTAGTCTGTGACTACTGTAATTGTACATGATAATATAGAAATATGTCATACATCATACAAAAATAATACGTTGATATGCTTTTGCCACAGTGTTTACATAACACTGTATTTTTGTTTACGGCAGTTTTACATAGTAAATTTAGAATATAATACGAGTATATCTTCCAATGTATCAGATGAAATGAAATATTCACATAGTTCTTTATTCCTCATGTTAGGTGGTCTGAAAGGCTGTATCACATGGCATTCCGAGATATAATGCTCAAGCGTTCGCTTGTTTTCTTCGTTACACAGTTTACATTTAGATTTATCTGCACTTCTTGCACCGTGCAGTTGCCAATACATTCTGTAACCTAAACGTATTCTGGCAATGACCACGTCACATTGTCCGGTTCGCCTTCGGTGCCACCCATAAGAGGGCTTGCTATCTTTATACTGATCGTAGTGCCTTATGGTTCAGCTTTCAGGCCTTTGAGTGTTCGTCAGATCTACTAGTTGTTCCTTATGAGAACTTTTTATATATGTGCAACCCTAGCAAGAGGCATCCCAAGATTTATGTTCACAGTATCTTTGCTGCAAGCTTCCTTCGCTAATTTGTCTACGTGGTCGTGCTTGCTTATGCCAACATGAGATGGTATCCATACAAATTGAATGTTGAAATTGCGCTCTATTGTACAAGTTACATTACGCTTAATGCAACTCACAATCCCCTCATCGCCCCCTACTTTGAAAGAATTTAGTGATCGAAGAGCACTCTGAGAGTCACAGAAAATTACTCCAGAGCCCCGAGACATTAAGAATTCCGTTGCAAGGAGTATACCTGCCACCTTCGTTTGTGTAGTGCTGGCCCAATTTTACACTCTCATATTAACTTGATGTTATAGTAAGACATTTTTGTATACAGTACAAGAACAACCAGTTTTGTATTCAGACTGTACGGATCCGTCAACGTAACACTCGTATACATCATCGCCCATAGACTCTGAGTGTTCCTTTACCGTTGCTAATGCAATTTGTTTTAACACGCAGTTATGTACACTGTTTTTTTTTTTTTTGTTTTGTTTTTTGTTTTTTGTGGTAGGCACGTAAGGTGCACGATCAATTTTGAATTTTTCCATAGTGGAATGGATCTACCCTGTGGTATTTTACTATTTGGGACATTGAGCTTTGTAATGTTCATGGAGATTTTGTGTATTAGAGGGCGCGCGTGTGTGATTAGTAACGTCTGCTTGCGTGATTTTATGCTCCATTTGATTTTGGAAATCTGAAAGATACAAGGGTTCCCTCAGAGCTTTGACCCCAAATATAGTAGAGATAAATATTGTTCTATCAAAAATGGATGGTAGGTTAAGTTCTGACCTCATGTTTACTTTTTAGTTTAGTTTAGTCCTTTATTTACCACCCTGGCTAACTGCACAGGCGTGGGCAAGCTGTGGTACATTTAATGCATGGTCATAACATTACATAGTGTTACATTTGAATTTTAGCCTATAACACTGCTATGAGTACTTTATCAGTTTAGGGAAAAGAACAATTGCACAGTCCTTTATCCACTCATCTGCCACGCCGGCATATAGCTTGGGCGTGGGAAAGCATTAATACATTTTATATTCGGTTATGTGATACTACATTCCAAATTTAGGATACAACATAAGTATATCCTCTAAGACATCAAATGATATGAAGTAGTTACATAGTTCTTCGTACCTCATGCTAGGTGGCCTGAAAGGCTGTATCACATGGCACTCTGAGTGTTCGCTTATATTCTTCATTACACAGTTTACACTTAGTTTCTTCGACATTACAAACTGTACTGACCTGCCAATACAATCTATATCCAAGCCTGATTCTTGCAGTCACAACATCACACTGTCTTGTTCTTGTTTTATATAAACCATAGATGAAGGAATCTTGCCTAAACCGGTCATAGTGCTTTATGCTACAGCTTTCAGGGCGTTGAGAATTAATCAACTCAGTCAAGTCC
>NC_061836.1:22904460-22906960 GCF_019202785.1 Penaeus chinensis
CAACCTGAGCTCAGACTTTCCCCTCTACCCCATACCCCCTATGCCCGCCCGTCAGCCTACCCCCATCTCCCTAGCCTCTCCATATCCCCAGCCACCATCCCCTTTCCCTCCCCCACAACCCATACCCCCTTCCCATGTTATAATCAACCCTTTTGCTCAAAACCGTACGCACAGCAAAAAATCATTTTCAGTATACGCACACACACACACACACACACACACACACACACACACACACACACACACACACACACACACACACACACACACACACTCGAACCCCATCATCCCACCCCAAGCACACACATAGGCATACAGTACTCCCTGAACAACCCCGCAACACGTACACAAACGTGTACACACACAACGTGTACACAAACACAAACACACACACACACACTACCCTGCCGCTACTGCTCTCCTTACCCCAGCCAGGTCTTTTCTCCCCTTCCTTCCCCTTTCGGTGTTTTGATACTTGGAGGAAATTATTCCCTGGTTGACAGATATGAGAGCAGACACACGATGAATAGTTTTGGGGCGTCGGCAACCTGCTAACTGGCTTGTGGGTGAGGTGGGTGGGTGCGTGGGTGAGGTGGATGGGTGGACGGGTGGATGAGGGGAGGGGGAGGAGGTTGTGGAAGGGGAAGTTGGTTCTTTACGATGTGTGAAGATATATTAAAGAGGGAAACGCAGCTATGGAAAGTTATGAAGAGCGAAATAAGTGTTTGAATAAGACTGTAACGAGTTGAATATTCGGAGTATTGTCAGCAGTTCCATTAATTAATGCTAGTCTTGCCATACTTCATTTCATTCTTTTGTCGTTATAATTGTTATCATTATTATTATTGTTGTTTTGTATCATGAGAATTACTGCATATCACTACTACTACTGCTACTAATACTACTGCTACTACTATTGTTGATATTGTTATCATAGTTAGTAGTAGTAATAATAATAGTAGTAGTAGTAATAGTACTAAAACTAATATTATTATTCATAAAATCTATCGTATACAACTACTACAATTTCTTTTCTTCTTCTCCTTTTTCTTCTTCATCTTATAATAATAAAAATTATTATTATTATCATTGTAATTATTCTTCTTCTTATTATTATTATTATTAATATTAATATTATTATTATTATTATTATTATTATTATTATTATAATTATCATTATTATTACATTTTGTTGTTTTTATAATCATTATCATCATTGTCATTGTTATGATTATTATCGTTGTTGTTGTTTTCAATATTATTATTGTTATTATTTATTTATTATTATCAAACGTATTATCGTTATTATTTTCATCATATTAATATTATAATTATTATTATTATTATTATTATTATTATTATTATTATTATTATCATTATTATTATCATTATCATTATCATTGCGATTAGTACTACCATTATCGTTAATACCATTATTATCATTATTATTATTCTTATCATTATTATTATTATTATTATTATTATCATTATCACCATTATTATTATTTCATTATTATTATTATTATTGTTATTTTGTTGTTGTTGTTGTTATCACTTTTATTACATTATCATTATTGTTATTTTATTATCAATATTGCTATTTATATCAGCATTACTAATATTTTTTCATAACATAATGATTGTTATTACTATTTTCTTGTTATTATTGTTATAATTATTGTTATTATTATTGTTGTTATTGTTATTATTGTTATTATTGTTGTTATTGCTATTATTATTATTATTATTATTATTATTATTATTATTATTATTGTTATTATTATTATTATCATTATTATTATTGCCGCTATTATTATTATTATTATCATTTTATTATCAGTATATTATTATAATTATCTTTGTTGTTTTTGTTAATAGAAGAGAGTTTATTTACTTAACTTTTGATATTAAACGTCAACTTGAACGCCCTATATTTTTCTGATCGTAAATCCCAAGAACATTTTTTTTTCTTCTTCTTTTTCTCCAGAGGCGCTAAGTCATAGGTTAATGTATCCCCCTGGGCGTATAATGTAACTGGACCGTGATAATAAAACTACACATGGCGTGCTTGCTCAATTTCTCTCTTATTTAGAAATTTAACTGGCTTTATAACGAAATCACTGGGTAACGTAATTATATACGATGGTTATTGTTGTGATGTGAAATAGAGATACGGCTAGTGAACAAGCACTATTACTGCTACTAGTTTAATAATGATAATGATACTAATAATGTTGATAATAATGACGATGGTGTTAATAATGAAAAATTATAATAATGATAATAGTAGTAATAATGGTAATGAAGATGATAATAATAATGATAATGAAGATGATAATTATAATGATAATGATAATAATAATGATAATAATAATGATAATAATAATAATAATAATAAAAGCAATTAGTAAAAATAGCAATAATAATAGTAATAACAATGATAATAATGATAGTGATGATAATTGTAATGGTAATGATAACATTAACATTAATGATACTA
>NC_061836.1:22911960-22914460 GCF_019202785.1 Penaeus chinensis
CATTCAACCTTTAGAACTTTGTCGGATTATGAAATTAACACGTACATCATCAACAACTTTGAAAATGTTTAGAAAATCTTAAGAAAACGTATAATTTGAAAGAAATCATAATAGTGTATTTAAAAATTTATTACAACCATTCCAAATCAAGAAATTGTAAGAAGTTGTTCATTTTAATTCCAAAGGACTTATATGTATGTTTGATGATTTATATATCTATATATCTGTCATTGATTTCATATATACAACGACTAAAGTTCTGATGAAAATTTAGTATTAATGTAATTTTCTCTTTAAAAGATATCGAAATCCGTAGTAACACATATAACACAATTCCCTTATTGCATACATCTCGTTGAAATCTCCTAAATTTTGTTGAAGTAATACCATCATAATCCTTACAAATCATGATTATTGTTATTATTATTATTATCATGATGATGATGATGACGATGATGATGATGATGCTGATGATGATGATGATGATGATGATGATGATGATGATGATGATGATGATGATTATCATCATTATTATTGTTTTTGTTGTTGTTGTTATTGTCATTGACATCATGATTATGATTATTACCATAATTTCATTATCATTATTACTATTGTTAATGTTATTGTTGTTGTTGCTGTTATTGTTTTCACCATCATCAGTATTGTTATTATTATGATTATTATTACTATCATTATTACTTTTTATTGTCGCTATCACCATCACCATCATCATTTTCTCCACAATCATCCCTATTACTGTAATCAGTAATATGATTTTTCATTTCATTATCATTTTTAAAATTATTATCTCTATCATCACCATCGTCATTAACACTATTACCATTATCATTACCATTATTATCATTATTATTATTATTATTATTTTTATTATTATTATTATCATTGTGTTCATGGTTATCAATATTACATTAGTAGTAGTAATCGTAATAGTAGGAGTTGTAATACTGTTGTTATTATAGCAGTAATAGTATTAGTAGTAATAGTATTTATCATCAATAGTTGCATTATTATTACTATATTATTGTTATCATCATTAAGTTACATTATATTATTTTCATTATAATTATCATTATTCACTTTATTTATATTATTCGGATATTCATTACCAATGTTGTTGTTATTGCTAGTATATGTAAAATACTGGTATTATATAGGTTTAATTTACATTACCAACTTTCATGAAGTTGTAAGCATTCGCTACTGGATACTTCATTACAATTACGTTTGAAAGTTGGATATGCTGTCATGTTAAGCTCTCTATGAACCTATTTTTTTGTTTTTTTGTTTGTTTGTTTATCGCATTATAGCTGTTTCCTAATCTTTATTATATTTTCTTCATGCCATCATAATACGTTTCATTTATATTCAGAAGACTGAATTATCTTGTTTAGTGTGGCTAATGTAATTGCACAGAAATAAAAAGCAAGTTAATTAAGTTTTATGGTGTTGGTGTTTCATAATGCTAATGTACTGCAATCAACGCTTTTGCCACTGTATATTAATATTAAATTGCATGTTCATATCATTATCATACATTAGATGATGTTTAGAATTTGCTCATTTTAATTCAAAGCATTTGAAAATGCTTTGAATCGTAACAGAAAAGTGTGGTTTCTATTCGCATTAAGATATTCCAAATTTCGAAACACATCAATAAGATCGGCTATCGTCATCATGTTATATTATGCAATATCATGAAATGTAATGATGATAAAAATAAAAGAACAAAAATACTGCGACAGTTGACGAAAAATACTACTACTACAACAACAATAATATCTACTACTACTAGTGTCGCTGTTGCTGCTATTACTATTACTACATGATAGTTAGTAATCGTATAAGTGAGCAAGCTTAATAGCAGTTTATTACCAAATTATCAATTGCTCTTCTACATTGATAATATATCATATACCTGATATAGCTTTTATTACCGTAAATATGTCCACGTTTTAATTGTACTGCAAATGCTCCACCGCCCTCATTATAACCGTGACAAAGACACCGTGACACGCGCTAAACATCTGGCAGAGCACGTGTGTGGCACTTATCACCGTGTCTGCGTGTGTGACACTTTGTCGTGTTCTTGTGTGGCGCCCGAAGAGACACATGTGCGAAACCTGACAAGCTCCCTCGTATGTGTGTCTGTGTGGTTCTCGTTCTAACGTTGCAGAGGGAAAGCAATAAGGGATCCGTCGGGCCTCGTACTCTTGAACGTTTCGACGACCTCAGTCTGCAAGGAACGCGGCGTAAGTCGTGAGGCGAAATGACCCAGATCTACTTTGCAAATAATTTGTTTACCTTTTTTGCTTTGTTTGGACAAGGATGAAATTTAACTAGGGAGGATGAGCGTAAATTTATCTGGCTTGAAGCGCCGCCTATATATCTCTAACTCCATGGTATTTTTGTATAGACAAGGGTATTGTATTATATTTCTCTCTTGGGATTATGTGTGTGTTTTGTTATGTATAAAAAATGA
>NC_061836.1:22929460-22931960 GCF_019202785.1 Penaeus chinensis
TCCGCCATGGGGCCTTCGCACTAAGTATTTAACGTTGTAATTTGATAATATGATAGAAAATGACAATCCTCGGAATCTTTTAAAGGAGGCACGCTCGCTGACAGAGGCCTGGGAATGTTTCTTGGTTTTCCCCCTGTATGTCTGTTTGTCTGTTCTTGAATCCGTGTGGTTCTTGGTAAGATTTCTAAAATGATCACCTTTCTCTATATATGTTCTAATATAACGATTCGTGTGTAATTATTTCCCTATCCTTTTTTTCGTATCTCCCTTAACCCTTTCCCTCTCGTGTCTGTCCATCTACTCATTCATCAATCCATGCGTCCGTCAGGCTGCTCATCCATCTGTCAGCCCATCCATTTGTGGTTATCCTTTTTATGTATTTATCATGCCTACATATTTTGTGTAAATATTCCCTCCCTGTCTCATTTTCTGTTTGTCTATCTGCTTGTCTGTCTGTATGTCTGACTGTCTGTCTATTTGTCTGTCGGTCTGTCTACGTGTCTATCCGTCTGAATATTTGTCTGTATGACTGTCTATCTGTCTTACTTTCTCTCTCTCTCTCTCTCTCTCTCTCTCTCTCTCTCTCTCTCTCTCTGTGTGTCTCTTCCTCACTTTCTATCTATCTATCTATCTATCTATCTATCTATCTATCTATCTATTAATCTATCTATCTATCTATCTATCTATCAATATATCTATCTATCTTCCTCCTTTTCTCTCTCTCTCTTCCTCTGTATGTGTGTGTGTGTCTGTGTGTCTGTGTGTGTATGTGTATGTGTGTGTGTGTGTGTGTGTGTGTGTGTGTGTGTGTATGTGTGTGTGTGTGTGTGTGTATTCGTGTGTGTGTGTGTGAATGTATGAGCGTGCGTGTGTAAATATGTGTGTTTGTGTGTCTATCTATCTATTTATCTTTATATATATATATATATATATATATATATATATATATATATATATATATATATATATATATATATATATATATATATATATATATAGACAGATATTTATATACATATGTATTTATATACATATGTATTTATATACATAGCATATATGAACAAGGAAAATGGCAAGTCTTCCAGTGAATCACGGCGGGAGTGGCGCCCGTAGTAGCATGTGCGTCGTCGACTTTTTCAGGGTTTTTTAGCGTCTTCTCGGCGGATCGGGAGTGTCAGCGACAGGTGCTGTTTGTACCTCATCGGATAATGCTATACAACTGATAGGTATCTCTGACGTTGAGCGAGACGCAGCTGCGGCTCTGATATTCAAGCCTAATTAGTGTATGGGACGAGGACCAGCTCTGCAAGGTTTAAGATACAGGCGAGGGATCGTGACAATAAATCCATCGGAGACAGCGAGTGTAAACCAACCCTGGACGCCTGCTCGTGTGGCACCAGGGAAAACATCTTTCTTTTTCGCCTTCGTAAAGTTACATGTGTTAAGTGAACAGGGGAAAAAACGGACAAAAGAAAATCATATTCTTTTTAACCCAATCCATTTTCTTCGTGAGGCGCGTGTCTGTTACTGAAGGATAAACTAGATATAAAATAAACAAGACAAGGGGAGGGGCCTGTGAGTCAGAGCAAGCTGGTGTAAAACAATCCGAGACCTTCGGTCGTCTGCGTGCGCATAGCACCTTATCCCCTCCCTCACCTCGCTTCCCTTCCCGGTCGCCCTCGTCTCCGTACTTCTGAGTCATTTAAATCTCTGGCAGTCTCAAACCCGTGAAAATCTATCGTATTTTCCCACAGTCTCCTTCCTTTCCCTTCGTTCCCATCTTCCTTGTTGACATCCGCACTCTCGCCGCCACATCGCGATCAATCTCCCTCATCATGAAGCATCCCTCTTCCCCTTATAAAGCGACCACCACTTTGTTCCTTCACCAACCCCGTCCCCCCACCCCTCCCCACCCCTGCTCTGACATTTCTCTTGCTAAGACTAACACTTAATAATTTTTTAACATTCTCTGTTGTTTAATCAGCGTGGGATAATATTTAGTAGTTCCGCTTGCAGACGTTCACGGTTTAAGTATATTAAGCGCGACTAAGACTAGAATAACTCATGAAGATACATTTACTTTTGTTAATTAAAGTAGAAAAGCGTTCTTCCTCGGGGTTCTACCTAAGATTTTTACTTGAGCTTACGCACTTTTCTTCGCTCCGTGATGGTCAACAGGAAACGGGTATCGAATGACATCCCATTTGTTGTTCTATTAGATTTCTCTTGTTCTTTCGTGTCGGACGTCCCTTCGGCTCGGCTGGTGCGTTCTGCCACTTGTTCGTCCCACTGAATCTTCGTCTGTCCTCACGCTGCCGCCATCACTCCTTGTGAAAACAATCCCTTTCCTCGCACTACTACTTTTTTTTTTTTGTCTTTTTCTCTTTCTCTTCCTTTCCCCCTGTCTGGATTTTTTTTCTCTCTCTTCATCTATTATTCTCTGTCTGTCTGTGTGTGTCTGATTTTCTTCTTTTTCTTTCATTTGTTCTCTCTTTATTTT
>NC_061836.1:22936960-22939460 GCF_019202785.1 Penaeus chinensis
CAATATATCAGTAGAGATACTTACCTCTGTAACATGATGATGAACAAATACTGTATAACTGTGTAATAAACGCTCGTAACTCAGTGTTATGGTAATTCTCGACCATGTAATAGCTATAAATTGATAGACTATTTAGTTTTTATTTTATATGTTTCTTATATTTCTGTGAGCTTGATTTTGCAATAAAATTGAGCATGCATGTAAAAATGTGTTTCAGAAACCCTAATATTGTGATGTTTGAATAATCCTTACCTTTGTGCTAAAAAGAGGTTTTATACAAATGAACAGCACAGTACAACAGGTCATACATAAAATAAAGTAAAATTAATTAAGCTGCAGGATAACTATATCCAAATTATATACAAATAAATAGAAACAATTCATTGCAGAAGATACCCTCTGGTTAAAAAGCAGGGAAATAATGATAGCAATAGCCATTATCAGCGTTTCAATACGGTCAACATTTTAAGCAAGATAAGAAAACAAGCATATTAGATATACTTCAACCTGTGTTGGCTTCACTGTGGGTTTCTCTGTCCCATATTTTTCCCTATTTTTTTCGTCATGATTCAATTCTTGGTCCTTATTTATTACAGCATCCCTTGTGTTTCTGTTACTATTAAACTATTAAGTATTGCATTTATCTCAATCTGATTCGAAGTGGAACCAATACTAAAGGAGATACTGGTGACTATATCAATCAAAGTGTTAATAACAGTAATATCAACAACAGCAACAACAACAACGGAGCCATAATAGGAGTAATAAAGTAATACTGAGAGTGATAATGATAACAAGAGAGATGATGAACAAATAACAGTAATGATAAAGATGATGGTAACACCAATGATAATGATCATAATGTTACTAATATTGATAACTACTATAGAGATGATAATGATCATAAATATAACAAATAACAATAATGATAATCACTATAATAACTAAAATGATAATAACATTAATGACAATAACAGTAATGCTAATTGTAATAAAAATAATATTTACGATGATAATACTAACGATAATAATTCCGATGATGATATTAATGATTATCAATAATGATTATTATCATTATCATTATTGATAATTATAATAATAATAATAACAATAATGATAATAATAACAACAATGATAATGATAATAATAATAATAATAATAATACCGGAAAACAAACTAATAACAAGATAATAATAATGAAAAATAATAATAACAATAATAATTATTATTAATATTATCATTATTATTATTATTATTATTATTATTACCATTATTATTATATTATTATTATTATCATTATTATTATTATTATTATTATTATTATTATTATCATCATCATCATTATTATTATCTTTATTACTATCATTATTATCATTATAATAAGTAAGAGTTATGATAAAAACAATATGACAATCATGATAATAAAGATAATATAATTGATAATGATAATAAAAAAGAATGCTGAAAATAATAATAAAACAAAACGATATTAGAAATAATATTAATGATAATGGAGATAATAAGGATAATAATGATACTACTGCTACTGATAATGATAATGAAAATGATAATGATGATAATGATAATGAGAGTGTTAATGATGCTGATGCTGATCCTGATGCTGATGATGATGATTATGATGAAGAAAATAACTTTTGTTATTGCTGTCATTATTATCATCATTATTATTAGTTATTATTGTTATTATTAGTAGCAGAAGCAATAGTGGCAGTAGTGTTATTATTGTTATTATTATCATCATTATCTTTATTGTTATTATCATTATTGTCATTATAATTATAATTGTTCATCATTGTTATTGTTATCATTATTATTATTACTATCATTAATTTTTTCTTTATCATATATGTTTTTATTATCATTAGTATCATTAGTAGTAATAGTAGTAGTGATAATAGTATCATCATCATTATTATCATTATCGTTATTATCATTACTTTTATAATTATTTCTCATAATCATTATTACTATCGTTGTTTTTGTAATCACTATCATTATTGCTATAGTGACATTGATGATAGTTAAAGTAATAAAATAATAATAATGACAATAATAGCAATGGTAACAGTAAAAATGGTAATGATGATAATAATGATTAAAAGGATAAAAACCATAATATTATACTATTATTATCATCATCATTGTTGTTATCATTATTACTATTATTATTACTATTGTTATCATTATCATTATCATTATCATCATTGTCATTATTATTATTATCCTTATCATCTTCATCCTTATTATTATTATTATTAGTATTATTGTTATTGTTATTGTTATTATTATTATTATCATTATCATGATCATTATCATTATCATCATCATCATCATCATCACTATCATCATCATTATTATCATTATTATCATTATCATTAGCATTAGTGTTATTATCACTGATATTATTTAGATTAATCCCAGCTATATACGTCGCTATTTTTGGATACTCTTTAAAAATAAGAAAAGTAAAAAAGAAAAA
>NC_061836.1:22969460-22971960 GCF_019202785.1 Penaeus chinensis
AATCATGATTATTATGATCATAATAGTCACTATTGTTATTATTTTCGGTGTTTTTTTTTTGTTATGATAAACATTTTCATTCTTAAAATTCTATGTTACAATTGGTCATATTATCATCATTTTTGTTATACACATTACCATATATATTATCATAATCATTCACCATTATCAAAGCTAATAATTTTATTATCAGCATCATCACCTTCAGCATCACTATCACCATCATCTTATTGCTATTGTTTCATATAATCACTCTCTGGTCACCACTATGACATCTAGTTATTGCAATCACAGCGTCGGTCACTATATAACACTAAATACTCCTGAATAACACTAGATAAACCTCTTGAAATAAAAAAAAATATTGTAATTTGAGTTGCAAGATCAAACTTTGCAAAGAATATATGGTCAGGTTACGAGGACCATCTTACTAACCTTAGAATTAATTCAGAGTGATCTTGCCCTCACATATATCTTTTACAAAAACACAGATCAGCATATCAATATAACACCACTATATCTCTCTATCTCATCATACACACAAACACACGTACACACACACTCTTATATATGTATATGTATATATATATATATATATATATATATATATATATATATATATATACATATATATTATATATATGATAATAATAATAATAATAATGATAACAATAATAGTAATAATAATGATAATGCTGATGATAATAATGAATAACAATAACTCCTACTGATAGTAATAATGATGAAGAAAAAAGAAAAAGGGATAAAGGAAATTATGATAGTGATAATAGTAATAACAACAACAATAACAACCGTCAGTAATCATAACGCTAGAAATAACGATAAGAGAAGACAAAAAATACGAAAGTAATGATAATGATAACAGTAATAATGCTAATTAAAATAGTAAACTAGTAATTATATTAATGATAATAAAATAAAGATGATAATAAAAACAACAAGAATGATGATGATGATAATAATCATCATCACTATCATAGTAAAAATAATAATAGTACTACTATTACTAATAACAAAAAATAATAATAACAATGATTGCAAGAATTATGAAAGTAAATAATAATCATCATCACCATCATCATCTTTATAATAACAATGGCAATTTCAACAATAGTAGTAATAATGGTAATGATAATTATCATTATCGTTATTATCGTTATTGTTATTATTATAAGAATTATTATCATTATCACTTATCATATTGTTTCCATTATCAATATCATTATTAATATTATTGTTTTTTTTTATCGCTATTAATAGTATTATCATATTTATTGTTATCCTTATCATGTTATTATTATCATCATTATCATTAGTATTAGTATTGTTCTTATCACTACTATTATTTTCATTATTATTTTTGTCATTACGATTATTATCATTGTTATTATTACTATAATTATCCTTATCATTATTATTATTTATTATTATTATTATTATTATTATCATTATTCAAGATTATTTTTTCTTTTTTATTAATACTGTCATTATCATTATCATTATTCTAATGTTGTTGTTGTCATTATTATTATTATAATCATATGATTAGTAGTATCATTATTGGTATTATTATTATTATTATTATTATTATTGTTATTGTTATCATTATCATTATTGGCATCACCATTAGTTTTATTAACATCATCGTTATTATCATTATTATCTTAATCATTATTGCCATGAACATTTTTATTCATTAATAGTATGAATAATATATAATTTTCAGTATTATGAATATGATTATTGTCAGTATCATGTAACTCTCATTATGATTACTATTAGCATTATCATCCTATTTTCGTCACCAGTACCATCATCCCTACTCCAGTGGAACTTTCATTTTCCCAACGAATATGTCAGATGGCGAATTTATCATTCAAAACAGTCTAAACCGATGATTCGCCCAAAACAGGTAGACATTCTGAAATTTTATGCAGATATCTACCGAAAAGCGGAACTAGTATGATAATATTTCTAAACAGTCCCGTAATATTAACACTCATTTGCACATATGCCGTTTGCTATTTCACTGAATCATCTCCCGCCCTATATTAAGTTACTTTCTCCGGCACAGACACAGCATCGTGTAGTGAGCGTGACCCTCGACCTCGCGGGGTCACAAGCTGGCTAAACATACGTTTCCTCAACGGTCCTGTAATTGCGGTGTTGAACTACGAGAGATGAAGGGCTTCGGACGCGTGTTGTGAGTTTGGGCGTCGACTTGTTTATGTGACCACTGGCTACCTACCTACGTACGTGTTTTTTTGCTGACATTAGTTTTCTCGTATTCGTGTTCTTGTTCTATTGGGCTCATTGTTTTTTTTTTTCTTTTTTCTTCTCTTCTTTTTTTTTTGGGGGGGGGATCTCTTTGTTTGTTTGTTGTTGTTTTGCCAAGGGTTTCAGGGCATTTTCCTTTTTCTCTAGCGGAAGGCACTCCTACCTTACCGACCCTACGGTCCCTATCATCACATCCTGCCCT
>NC_061836.1:22976960-22981960 GCF_019202785.1 Penaeus chinensis
GGTATCAATAACAATAATAATGATAATAATAATAATTATTATTATTATTATTATAGTAATAATATTAATATTAATAATAATTATATCAATAATAATAACAATAATAATAATATTATCAATAATAATCATAATGATAATGATGATAATAAAAATAATAATAACAATGATAATAATAATAACAACAACGACAATACTACTACTAATAATAATAGTAATAATAATGATAATCATAATGATGATAACGATAAGAGCGATAACAAAACAATAAAAATAATAATAATAATAATAATAATACAATGATAACAGACATTGTGATATGTATTATCATTTCTCCTACAGCTACTAGTAATATTAATCATCATAACGATGATAATAAGTACGACAACTAATTATAAAAAATATGATTATCCTTATCATCATTATAGTTATGATAATAATTATAGTAATAGTGATAATCATCCTCACCATTATAAGTATATAATTCTGAAGAGCCAAGCTAGTAACATCAACATCGGCAGGAGTAGACAGAAGTGCACTGATAAAAGACATTGCGTTAACATGTACCTCGGCAACAGCGATGATAATGGAATTCAACATCGTAATGAAAGAGATGATAAAGAAAGAATGTTAACGTGAAGTCCGTGCAAAGCTGGCGACGGGGCTAATCTAGTAAACTGTACAAAAGTCATATAAATACGCTAGCCATTCCAGTAGTTAGCCAGAGTTTCAGTTTATTAAGTTGGACACTGCCTTATATTAGGATGATTGATACGAATTATATTAAGAAAAAAAAAAAAAATCTAATATGCCGCACGGTGCTTCTTTTTGAGGCTGATATCCATAGAATTATGGTGTAAAGGAATACTTTGGCTACATTAAGAACTAGACTATCCACGAGCAAAGCAAGAAAGCGTACACTCCGTCCAAAATGGAATAGATATATACACCCAGAAACCGAAGTGAATGGAGACTCACCTAGTACACAACAACTAAGAATGTGAAGACAAAGTAGGATAGATAATAAATTGGTAAAGGAAGCCACTACACGGTCATTACCCACTTCGCATCCAAAAAAAAACAATGTTCGTAGTAATAACACCCGGCAGTGGTTGCGCGGTAAAACATAAATCAGGAGAGCACCTTATGGCAACATGAGACCAACACCCCCGTTTTTACTAGAAAAAAAAAGCAAAAAGCTCCTGTACCAAAAAAAAAATCGATATTACGAAGAGTTCGAAAGAAAAATAATTTATCTAATTAAAAAAAAAAAAAAAAAAAAAAAAAATCACGATCTAACTGGACATTTGTACGCATTTTAAAGCAGTATATTATGTGATTTTTCAATATCTATAACCATTCAACCCAAACAGACCGACAGGGGACCCTCAAATAAAAAAAAAACAAAAAACAAATTAAACCCCGACATACCATACCAACAAGGATAACGATATAATCAAAATTATGAAAATGATAATTACTAACATAATCATTACTATTATCATCATTGCTATGCAATGATTACTATGATTACTATATAATGATAGTGATATTGGTGATGGTTATGATCATCATCATCATCATCATCATCATCATCATCATCATCATCATCATCACTATCATTATCATTATCATTATCATTATCATTATCATTATCATCATCATCATAATTATTATTATCATTATTATTATTAACATCACTTTAATTATTGTTGTTATTACTATCATACCTACTAATAGTATTGCTATCATTATCCATATTGTTGCTGTTGATGATGGTGATTATCATTACAATTGTTATTACAACAGACATCAGGTACATACTACATATATTTACATGTGATTTCTTTTAAAATAGAAATGATTGGTTCCCTGCCACACAGAGGCAATGCAGCCAATCCGCGCAATGTCAGCTCTTATTTCGAATTGTCTGTTGGCTTTATTCCAGTAAAGCGAATGTGTAAATGACCTCTTTGAAAGTACAGCAATATTTCCTGATAGTTACAGAGGCAATGGCTCATTCTGAATCTGGTTTAATCGGTATCAACCGATAGTACAGAGATAACGCTAAGATGAGAAACTAAAACGTCGATCTGATATATGTCGGGAGGAATGCCAAGCAATCAGAGTGGGTAATACTAAACTATACTTCATAACACTGGTCCTCAGGTATTCATAGTTACTCTTCAATGGTTACGTGTCTCATAAAGTTATAATACAGCAGCATTGAAGTACTTTATAGTGAAATTATTCGTCTTTTCCTATTGTAAATTATACATATAGCCATAAAGCCAAACAAGAAGGGACTTAGCAGTCTAAGGACTATACTCAGGAACTGTTTACTCAAAATTCGAGGTAATATTGCATAGAACAGTATTACGTCAGTCATGATGATATGTTTACCCCTTTGCTTATTGCCCATAAAAAGTTTATAGAAGTCTATATAATTTTATATAGTTAACTGCACGCATGGCTATGAAACGCCTCTTCACCTTCCCGTAGAAATGTGTTTCGAAAGGTATTCATACAGACAAACCTTTTCTGAAACCTGATGATACCCTAACGAGTTCAACCGAGAAGTTGCCAGCTGTCAGCCGTTGAAAGTTTTCGATTGTAACTTTATTTTAAGAGTCATTTTACAATGCACAACTATTGTATTCTTTGAAGAATATGTCAATCTTAAAATAAGACGAGAACACTTTTATAAACAGCGACAATACACTATGAGAGAAAAGCATTTTAGGAAAGTATTTAGAACCCAAAAGATTATTTTCTCCATCTGCATGTGGGCTTATAGATTGTATTGATAGTGTGGAACAACTGTTTGATGTTTAAGGATATGCAGAAACCTACCCTTGAAGACATGTATACATGTGCAGTTATATATATATATATATATATATATATATATATATATATATATATATATATAGAGAGAGAGAGAGAGAGAGAGAGAGAGAGAGAGAGAGAGAGAGAGAGAGAGAGAGAGAGAGAGAGAGAGAGAGAGAATGAGAGAGAGAGAGAGAGAGAGAGAGAGAGAGAGAGAGAGAATGAGAGAGAGAAAGATGTGTGTGTACGTGTGTGTGTGTGTGCGTGTGAACACATTTGTATATACATATATATGTATATATATGCATATATATATATATGTATGTATATGTTTATATATATATACATACATACATATATATATATATATATATATATATATATATATATATATATATACATGTATATATATATATATATAAATATATATATGTATATATATATATATGTATATATGTATATATATATATATATATACATACACTTGAGTGCATGTATATATATATATATATATATATATATATATATATATATATATATATATATATATGTATATATACATATAAATGCATATTTGTTCATATATATACTTGTATGTATCCATATATGTATATTTATGACTATATCTAAATCTATATTCTATATACATCCATATATACATATATGTATACATGTGTGTGTTTAAGGATATGAAGAAGCTTACACTTGAGGGCATGTATACATATGCATATATATATATATATATATATATATATAGAGAGAGAGAGAGAGAGAGAGAGAGAGAGAGAGAGAGAGAGAGAGAGAGAGAGAGAGAGAGAGAGAGAGAGGGAGAGAGAGAGGGAGAGAGAGAGAGAGAGACAGACAGACAGACAGACAGACAGACAGACAGACAGAGATATGTGTGTGTATGTGTGTGTGTGTGAGTGTGTTTCTGTGTGTGTGTGTGTGTGTGTGTATAAACACATTTGCATCTCTCTCTCTCTCTCTCTCTCTCTCTCTCTATATATATATATATATATATATATATATATATATATACATATATATATATATATATATATATATATATATATGCATATATCTATCTATCTATCTATCTATCTATCTATATATATATATATATATACATGCATATATACATATATATATATATATATATATATATATATATATATGTATATATATATATATATACATATATATATACATATGTATGTATGTATATCTATATATTTACTTACATGGATATATATATATATATATGAACCGCGTTCATGTTGACAAATGTATAAAAGGTATGAATGAGAATGAATATCTTCACAATACAAGAGATGTATTTGACCGGTTTCGACTTCGTCTTCGTCAGAAATACATGTATTTCTGACGAAGACGAAGTCGAAACCGGTCAAATACATCTCTTGTATTGTGAAGATATTCATTCTCATTCATACCTTTTATACATATATATATATATATATATATATATATATATATATATGCACTCTTGTGTGTATATATACATATATATGTATATATGTTCATATACATGTATGTATGTATCCATATATGTATATTTATAACTATATCTAAATCTATTATCTATATACATACATATATACATATATGTATACATTGCGTGCGTGTGTAACTGTGAGAATGTTCGCATGAATGATTGTATACCTACCTGTTCGTGTCAGCTGTGCCCAATACATTGTTTAATAGATACTCTAAAGAAAGCACCTCGCGCAGGGCCCGCCGGTCGGCTGCAGCAGCAACTCTGCCTCCATTTCCAACAAACAGCAAAGAGGAAACCCACGGCAGAGCTACAACAATAAGCGGCGCGACCGTCGGATCGGGTGACGGAAGAGAGGTGTCGCGCAGGCCAGGCAGGAGGATCGTAACCCCTCTAGACTGTCAACACAGTTTCCGTCATCCGCGGTTACGATGTTATTCTTTGCCACCAAACCTTTTTTTTCCTTTTCTTTTTCTCCTTTAAAAAAAAAAAATCTTTTTGCTTCTTCTTTTTCTTATGTCCCTTCTTTTTCGTGTTTTTTTTTTTTTTTTCTTTCTTTTACGTATTTTTTAATACAAATAGCATGAAAGTATGCGTATAATTTGAGAACATAATAAACATTTTGTTTTATTTTGTTTTAGATAATCACCATGGAAATAAA
>NC_061836.1:23014460-23016960 GCF_019202785.1 Penaeus chinensis
TACCTGCCAACAAAATTAATATTTACGAATATATATATGTGTGTGTGTGTGTGTGTGTGTGTGTGTGTGTGTGTGTGTGTGTGTGTGTGCATATATATATGTGTGTATATATATATATATATATATATATATATATATATATATTTATATATTCATATATATATATATATATATATATATATGTATATATATATATATATATATATATGTATATATATATATATATATATATGTGTGTGTGTGTGTGTGTGTGTGTGTGTGTGTGTTTTCATTTTCTTTCTTTTTCTTTTCATTCATTTCTTCATCTGTTTTTCCTCTCTTCCATTCTTTGTCCCCTTTTATTTTTTCGGTCCTCCTTCCGTGCACTTCCGCCTCCAACGCCCGGGTCCTCCTCTGCCTCCATCTGTCTCCGCCCACTCCTACCCTCCTTTCACTGAAGGAATTCTCTGCCTTTCGAGAGCGGATGAATCCATCACTCGTCTAACCTAATTATCCACTTTGAGATGTAAGAAGGTAAAAGGAAAGGGAAAAGAAAAAAGGGATATTATAGTTTTCTTTTGTATCAGTCTTTCGAATGAGGAAATCGGTCTTGGCAGAGTGCTGTCATTTTTAGTTTGAATTTGCTGATTCCTTCCATAAACTTATATAATATTGTATGCATATATGTTTACTGACATCTCTACCTATATATGTGTCACTCTGTTCATCTGTCTCTATCTATCTGTCTCGCTCTTTATATTCATCTATCTATCTATCTATATACCTATATATCTGTATGTACCTATCGATTTTGTTAATTCATCTACTTATCTATCTATCTGTCTTTCTAAGTAACACACACACACATTCTCTTTCTCCCTCTCTCTCTACACATACACACATAAACACACACATACACACAAACATGAGCACATTTATTTACCTGTATACATGAGTGCGCATTTATGCATACGTGCCTGCTTTACCATATCTTTACGTGTTCATTATATTCATATCATTATATATGAAGGCACATATATGTCTTCACTAACACCTGTTCATTACACGGGAATGTTACATATTACTTACCCATGAATCATTGTTATTCACATACAGGTAGGTATTGTACAGTACATCTCCAGCCAACCAATTTTCCACCCCGAAAAATTATTGTATACCAAAGCAATACCAATTCGGTGTTATCGTTTGCAGGGAAGAGAACGACGCGGATTGTATCACTCAGTAACCCAAGGAAAGTGAGGATGCGGGTCATGATCATCACGTGACCTGTTCAGACCGAAGACAAGGTCAAGACTGATCGAAGCCTCGCCTGATCTGTGCTTTGGGTATTTTCTGGTAAGTTATTGGATCTCTTTAGCTGCAACAGTGTTTCGTCTCCAGTCAATATCTCAAAATGGATTATTCTGAGTGCGTTTTTTTTTTTTTTTTTTTTTTTTTTATTGTTAATACGCAGACATGCATAGAGAAATATACATATATACATATGCATATACACATGCAAATGCGCACATGAATATACACAATACAAATACATACACATACATATATATTGATTGTTGTCTCTATATCCATTTACGAACATTTAAAAAAAAATAACCTGTCTAAAAAAAAAATAACCAGTGTATTCATGCATTAATACACTGTTTACTTATGTGCGTATACTCGTATCCACTTGAATAAGTATGTGTACATGCATGTAAGTGTGTGAATGATATAGTGTATTCGTTCTGCGTGCTTAGCCTTGTGTGTTTATATGCATTCAGTTAAATATTTTCGAATTCAAACGCACATCCTTCCAGGAAACTGATATTGTATTCACTTGTCGTTCATGCAGATAGCTGGCATGAATTCACAAGGGAAACATTGTAGAGAACTGTCTTTAGGGAAAATGATATATGATATGGAATTCTGAATCGGATACACAAATCTATCTGTCTCTCTCTATATCTATCATATCTCTCTATCTATCTGTCTATCTAGCAGTTTAGCTATCTAGCTATCTGTCTATCTCTATATCTATCATATCTCTCTATCTATCTGTCTATCTAGCAGTTTAGCTATCTAGCTATCTGTCTATCTATGTACCTAAATGTGTACAGATAGATAAATAGATAGATACATAACACATAGATATATATATATATATATATATATATATATATATAGACAGACAGATAGACATATATATAGATAGACTGATAGATATAGTTAGAATGATAGACAGATGGATAGAGAGGTAACTATATATATAGACTGATGGGTAGATAGATAGATAGATAGATAGATAGATAGATAGATAGATAAAACGATACACATATATACATAAATATGCACACATACGTGCATACATACTTAAATACATACATACATACATATATATATATATATATATATATATATATATATATATATATATATATATATATATATATATATATATATATATATATATATATATATATATATATATATATATATATATATACATATATACATACAT
>NC_061836.1:23024460-23026960 GCF_019202785.1 Penaeus chinensis
TACATGAGTTCATAAACTTGATTGACGAGAATGAAAGAAAAAAAAAACGAAATAAACGGATCGATAAAGAAAGTACAAATATTTGTAGCAAGAGGAAGACTAGTAATAATCCATTTGAAATTAACAATTAAGTTGTAAAAGAGTGATATCTTATAACAAAGACGATCAAACAAACAAAAAAAAAAAAATCAAAGTTGTTGGGAAGAATAAGAAAAAACATCTCTATGACTTTGATAATAGTGATGGTCCTTATAATGATAATAAAAATATGATAATAGGTATGATAACGGTAATAGCAGAAACAATAATAATTAAACTGATAATAATAATAATAATAATAATAGTAATAATAATAATAATAATAATAATAATGATAATATCAATAACAATAATAATGATAACATTAATGATAATTACTATATCAATGATAATTATATTACTAATAACAATGACAATAAAAGTAATGATAATAATAATTATAATTATAATAATGATAATAATAACTTATAATAATGATAATTCTAATAATAATAACAATAATAATAATAATAATAATCATAACATTAATAGCAATAATTGTAATAATAGAAATATGATTATGATGATAATAAAAATAATAGCAATAATAGTAATAATGATAATAATAATGATAGTAATGAAAATGATAATAATGATAATAATAATAATAGTAATAATAATAATAATGATGATAATAATGATAATAAGAATTATAATAATAATAATAATAATAAAAATAATAATGATAATAATAATAATAATAATAAGGATGATGATAATAATAATAATAAAATTATAATAATAATAGAAATAGGATAATAATGATAATCATCATCATCATCATCATTATGATAATGATAATAATAGTAATAATAATAATAATGATATAAAAACCCACACTGTAAAACTAGATTTAATTGAAAAAGAGAGACTGCAGTTTCGGAATCCACCTGGATTCCATCTTCAGACCTGAAGATGGAATCCAGGTGGATTCCGAAACTGCAGTCTCTCTTTTTCAATTAAATCTAGTTTTACAGTGTGGGTTTTTATATCATAGTATCAACACGGTAGTGTGTTTTCTCCTTTTCAATAATAATAATAATAATAATAATAATAATAATAATAATAATAATAATAATAATAACAATAATAATAGTAATAGGGATGTCAACAAAAATAGCAATAATAATAAAAATGATAACAATAATAATGATGATGATGATAATAATAATAATAATAATAATAATAATAATAATAATAATAATAATAATAATAATAATAATAATAATAATAATAACAACAACAATAATAACATATATGATGATAATAATAGTAATAAAAATGATAAGGATATTGATAATTATAATGATGATAATGATGATTATGATGATGATGAAGATGATGATGATGATGATAATGATACTGCTACTACTACTAATAATAATGTAAAGATAGTGATAACGAAAGATAGTGATAACGAAACTGACACTGGTAATAATAATGATGGCGATGATCTAAGTTATTTAAGTCTGCAGACGCCGACGGGAGCGTATAGCCGCCTCCGCCCTTTGCTTCCACCTACGAAGGACTTCCACCTCATGACAGGTTTGGTCGATCTGCCCAAGCTTTTTCCATCCACGGTTGTCTCGAATAGAGACGATCTAGAGGGTTGGATAACCCTGCAGGAAGCGAGCCAGGTGCTCGTACAGCCTAAGATAGTGGTCCTGGATAGTGCGAGTAACGGTTCCTGTACTAGTCTCACAGTTGAACACATGTAACTGGTAGTTGTACCAAATGATCCAGTGCAAGGACCTGTTATAAGAGGCATCAAGGCGAGACCAATTTAGGATAGCATCCAGGTTTCACCACCATGGAATAAAACTGGCAATATCAGGGCCTTGAATAAGTCCTTTTGCACAGGTACAAGCACCTCCAAATATTCTTGTTGAGAAAGTTGAATGACTACTGATGTCTACTGATTTCTTGGCTTGAAAGCCCAGGCTCATGAACACACCATCAAGGTATGTAAAACTCTGTGACTTCAATATTCTCGCAGGCCCCAATAGGTTCTTTTAACATAACCCTAAAGCTCTGGGTTTGGTCCAGGAGACTCTAGACCCAGGGGCTTCGCTTCATTGCTAGTTGCTTCTAGAGCCACCACTGAGGTATCTGGAGACTCAGATAGAATAGAAACATCATTATTTAAGACAGGTTTGGTAAACTTGATATTGCCCATTGTTGCTCTGCAGTGCCTTTGGACATTGTCCAGTCCATGCAATTGTTGAAAAGTGTTGGTGTGAGGACACAGCCATTCCTCACTCTTGAGTTAAAAGGGAAGAAGCTAGACAGGCCCCATCACACTTTATAAACTTTACAGTACCTGTATAAAGACCTGCTATTAATCTTTGCTGGAATTCTGCTCAGATCTCCCACAGAGATTCACGGTGCACTGTGTCAAACGCCTTCTTGAGGTCGATGTAAG
>NC_061836.1:23041960-23046960 GCF_019202785.1 Penaeus chinensis
TATATATATATATATATTATTCATATATATTATGTATGTGTATATATATAAATTTATATATGTATGTATATATATATATATATATATATATATATTATATATGTATATATTTAATATATGTATATATAATACAGTCATTATTGCCGTCTTTGCCTGATTTCCGTGATTTCCCTCCTCCTCACATTCTATGTCCTGTTTTGTTGTTGTTTAAACATAGGCTACCTTTCAGAGTCAGAAGGGTATGATCTATCCGAGTATAGTTGTATAAACACACACACACATATATGTATATATACAAGTATATACATGTATATACAGTGTGTAAGAGTATGTGGTGCTTGAGACTTGGTCATACAGGTTTGGTGTATTTGCGTTTTTTTCATGGGAGATTATCGACTCACCACGCTGAAGCATGGAACAACCGAACCACATTTTTTTACTTATTAGATTAACCACTATTTCAAATCCTCCGGGAGTTGCAGTGAAGTTTATATATATATATATATATATATATATATATATATATATATATAACTACTAAAATCAAAAGACATCTAGAGACCGAGACCGAGTAATTTCAGGATCATTTCTTTCTGCAGTTCCATTAAGAATTGCTATAACTGAAGTGCGTATTATTCCCTTTCTTTCTTCTCGCAATATGGCAAAAAAGAAATTCTTGGGAATGAGTAAGTCAGTCTTATTTATACATCATTAGCTTCGAAAACTACTCGCCAAGGAACCAAATACAAACGAGCGAAAAACAGGACAAAACAGAAGCACGCAGTTTCTTGGGCACACATTTGCAATTTGGAGTATTTATGTTATGTATGTAACCCTGCGCTTATTATTGGAAACGTTGATACAGGTTAGCACTTGTTATTTTGGTCACGTATCGATATTAGGTTTTTCTTTTGCATTACGTCTCGTGCTTTTGTTCTGTAGATGTTGTTATCAGGGAAATCCTGTGTTTAGCATGTGTCGAACTGTTGATTTGTAATGTCGGAGTTTTGGGGAGTTCTACAACACAAAAATCTAGTTTTTTTTCAGAGTTATGCTTGCGTTGTTCCTTATATGGATAGTCGCTGTGTTTTAAATGTACATAGTTCGTGTACCATGCGGCTAGTATTATAGTATAGATGACATTTTTTTTTTTTGTTACTTTCAATATATTTTTGTGTAGTGTTGTCAGTCTATGCAATGGAGCTGCTCTGGGACCCTAGTTAATGAGCAGTTTGTACAGTATAGCACTGACGCCAGTACGCTCCTTGAGGCACTCCACTTCTGAAATAGATAGGTGCCCTCCCCTTAAGGAAGACTGTGCTACTTTCGCTCACTGGCAATTGGCTTAGTTGAGGTGGTTGAAATATATATATATATATATATATATATATTTATATATATATATATATATAATGTATATATATAATACATATACATATATATAATGTATATATATATATATGTGTGTGTTTAAATATACATATATGTATATATACATATATATACATATATAAATATGTATGTGTGTATGTAAGTATATATACATATACATACATATGTATATATAAATTAATATATACGTAGACATACGCAGATACATATATATGTATATGTTAATTTATGTATATATACATATATGCATATATATATGCATATATGCACAGTTGCACACACACATGTGTGTGTCTGTGCGTGTGCGTATACGTGTATATTTGTGTATGTATGATATGTATGTATCTATATATGCATATAAACACACATGCATACATGCGAATACAGTTTTGCCACCACTATTTTCATGTAATAATACAGACATAAAGTAGTTATTGTAAATTATAAAAAAAATAGAAAGCGAATTCATTAGCTATTGCTCTCATTAGATATCTTTGAGAGAGAGAGTGTGGCGTACCGTAATCTGTCCCTAACTTATACGCATGTAAACACACACAAGTGCATATATACTTGCTTATGAGTAAAAACTCTGCACACCTGAAACTCTTTTATTAAGAAATGACGATAATGGAGTAATAAATAAAATATTAGTAATGTTAACGTCTTTAGTATTTAAGCCTGAGTCATATTGCAATTCCCCCTAAGAGCAAGGGGGAAATTGCTTCATGTTGAGTCCAGGAAACTTCAGGTGATACTGTGATGCACAAGAAGTCTTCTCCTATGCAACAATATAAAGGGCAAGAACTAACACATCAAGAAATGTGTTTTTCTTAATTTCATATTGCAAAGAGAGAATATACATATATGTACATATATATGTGTGTGGGTGTGGGTGTGTGTGTGTGTGTCTGTCTGTGTGTTTGTGCGTGTGTTTGTGTGACTGTGTGTGTGTGTGTGTGTGTGTGTAAGTATATAGATAGATACATACATACATATATATACATACATTTATACATATATATGTATATATATTCATAATATGTGTGTGTGTGTGGATTATATCTATGTCTGTGTATATATATATATATATATATATATATATATATATATATATATATATATATATATATATATTATATATATATGTATACAAATGATATATATATATATATATACATATAGTTATATATTATATATATATATGTATACATATGAATATATATATATATATATATATGTATATATATATATATATATATATGTATACATACATATATATATATATATATATATATATATATATATATATGTGTGTGTGTGTGTGTGTGTGTGTGTGTGTATGTGTGTGTGTGTGTGTGTGTGAAAGAGAGAGAGAGAGAGAGAGAGAGAGAGAGAGAGAGAGAGAGAGAGAGAGAGAGAGAGAGAGAGAGAGAGAGAGAGAGGGGGCAGAGAGAGAGATGGGGGGAGGGGGAGAGAGAGAGAGACAGACAGACAGACAGGCAGACAAACAGAGACAGAGACAAACCGGACAACAGACTGACTGACACAGAGAGAGAGAGAGAGAGAGAGAGAGAGAGAGAGAGAGAGAGAGAGATAGAGAGAGAGAGAGGGGGGGGGGGGATCAAGATCATAACTTCCTTAAGTGACTCTAAAGCAGAAGAGTCATAAGTTATAGTTACGGGAAGAGATCTCCGCTAGGGGGCCTCACTCTTTAACCCTTTCCTTGAATTTGCCCACGCACACTTATCTTGCCTTTTCCTTCCTTTCCTTTCGCTCTCTTCCCTCCTTCCGTCTCCCTACCTACGTATATGTAGTGCCATTAAGTACCCGGGCGTGTTCGCGTGTATCTGTTTATGTGTCAGTGTGTATGTACGTGATGTACAGTTTGTTTTTGAGCGTCTGCTATTTGTCTCTGTTTTTATATATATATATATATATATATATATATATATATATATATATATATACATGTGTGTGTGTGTGTGTGTGTGTGTGTGTGTGTGTGTGTGTGTGCGCGCGCGCACGTGTCTGTGTACTAACTAGATATTCGCTAATGTCGACTGTAAGGCGACAAGTAACCCAAGCTGGCTCAGTGAAGGAGAACTGGAGGGGAAGCCGGTAGAAGGCGTCGCCCCTGCAATGGCAGACAGCGCGTCTCTCGGGGTACACGGCCGGAGGGCAGCGGGACTGACGCCGCGGCGGTCTGCGCTGTCGTCGACCGGCAGTCTGGGCAGTGCGTGGGGCGCCACACCCGCTCACACCTCTTTCCTCATCGCGGCTGGAGTCTTTAGTTATTGCGATGTAAATCATGTTAAATTAAATAAAAGGTGAAGGCGCCATGTGACTTCCTTAATCAGGGATGTCTATAAATAGCGTGGGAGTCTAGGAAGGACACTGAATAGAATGATATATCGTGACAGTCGCGTAGATTGCATGCGGAGATAGTCGAGCGCTGGGGAATGTTCACGCTTTACCACGGGATCACAATACAATGTAAATGTGATTACGACTTACTTAAAGGGTCCAGGATTCTTTTATATGAAGTTTAGGATAATTATGTCGTTACTTCTGCATTTATTAATGCTACAACATTCGTACTCTAACTGACTAGGGAAAGGCGAACTAGACAAAGGTAAAATTAATGACCAGTAGAATTGATCACCTTTAATCGTGTATGTTTCTTGAAGTAGGCGCTAGTCGTATGAACGCTGCATTTTTTCTCCTTTCTTTCTTTCTTTAAGCCATAAATTACAAACGATTGTATTATCTAATGAAAAGAAAAGTTTTTAAAGCCAATTACAGTGGTACTAATGCATAATTAAGTACATATTCTACAAATCAGTTTAATAATTTGACCAAGTACATTTTCATGGTAGCAAATTCAAGTGCTTGTCACAAAACATTTGCACACCTGCCATCAGACGCGTGGGCATGTAAGGCCAAGGATTCACGTCACACATATTTATCAGACTAATTTTACCACAACGACGAAAGGGGAAACAAGAAAGGCGATATTCTCCCGTTGCTAATAACCTAGTGTCTTCAGAGATACAGATACACATTAAAATTTCCACCTGAGATATGACTCGCTTTCTGCCTTATCTTGTATGTATAAATAGATAAGTGGCACTTCCAAGCTGTGATACCTTGCAAAACATCGCGAATTATTCCTTTGGGTTGTTGACCTTTCAGCGTATTGGCCAGACGGACGAAGGCAAGATATGTAGCTATCTAGACGTGCTATTTTAATTTCTTATTTTTTGCGTTGAACTATTCAAAGCTGTTGCTATTTTAGTTTAAATTCACAATATTTCCTACTTTTGCTTTAAGTATGTTAATGCTCTTTGTCATTTCTTTATATAAACGGTGGTAAAGTACTATTAAGCATCATTTTGGTGATTTAAGCTCTGTATGTATGTATCATTCATATATAAATTTCATTTTCTTAACAGAATTCCGTAATAGAATGAAGGATATCACAGAGACAGGCGGACAGATAAAAAGACACAGACACACGCAGAAAAGGTTATACAGAAAGAGAAGGTACTAAAACAAGATCGCTCTCTAACTGTTCAGTATATATATATATATATATATATATATATATA
>NC_061836.1:23066960-23069460 GCF_019202785.1 Penaeus chinensis
ATATTCACCACTGTGGTGAGAGGGAGAGAGAGAGAGAGAGAGAGAGAGAGAGAGAGAGAGAGAGAGAGAGAGAGAGAGAGAGAGAGAGAGAGAGAGAGAGAGAGAGAGAGAGAGAGCGAGAGAGAGAGAGAGAGAGAGAGAGAGAGAGAGAGAGAGAGAGAGTGTGTGTATGTGTACCTCAGTGTGTTAATCTGTATGCACATCCACATCCACGCAGTTGCAATCGCTATCTTTCTTATCATCGAGCGAGTACGCGTGCGGCATTCAACAGCGCGTGGGAGTTCTTTCCCAATGTCAAGGCTAAGATTCGCCCTTCTTCCTCTCACGGGTTAACGAACCTGAGAAACCCTGTCATTTGGCCAAACCACTTGTTCTTTCGTCAACAAATTCACTTTTGTATTTTTGGATTCTGATATCACGATGATATGGAAATAAACCTAGATTAAAAATAGCAGTTTGATGTGTAATCAGTGCACTTTTTTCTCGGCGGTACCATGACGTCAGCAGTCAAGACGTATGGCAATGTTGTCTGAAAGTGTCATTTGCCGATACACATTCACACGCGTAAGAGAGAGAGAGAGAGAGAGAGAGAGAGAGAGAGAGAGAGAGAGAGAGAGAGAGAGAGAGAGAGAGAGAGAGAGAGAGAGAGAGAGAGAGAGAGAGAGAGAGAGAGAGAGAGAGAGAGAGAGAGAGAGAGAGAGAGAGAGAGAAATTAAGACAGAAAGATACATGTGTAGAGAACAAGGGCGGATGAAACAGAAACGTATATACAGTATATGTAGAGTGATAGAAATGGGAGGAGAGACAGTACAGAAGACAGAGATAGATTTACAGGTGGCTAGAGACAGATGGGAGTGCCGGAGAACGAGAGCACATCCAAATGGTAAACAGATACGCAAGACTTACCTAGCTTAAAAGTAATATCATGTTCCATAAACACAGCGTCCAGGAAAATTCTTTATTAGGTCGCTCTATTACAGATGATAACACTTATTAACTATTCTTTACCTCTTCGATCCCCACACCCGTTGACACAGACGACCATTTATCCTTCCTCTTCTTACTCTACCCCGCTTCCCCTCACTCTCTCCTACCCTCACCTGCCTTCCCCCTTCCCCCTCTCTCTACCCCACTCTCTCCTCCCTTTCTACTACCTCTCTCCTATCCAACTTACCCTCTCCTTTCTCTCTATCCCACTCCTCCCTCTCTTTTACCTTCTCCGTCTCCCTCTCAACAACTGTGGCCCCTTCATTCTATTCCACATCCTCTCCCTCTTCCAATACATCTTTCCCACTCCTTTTCCCGACCCCCCTCTCCGTCCCCATTCTAAAAGGCACCCCCTTCCCCTTCTCACCGGCCCCCTCACCCTTTCCCTTCCAGGACACTCCTACCCCATTCCCCCTCTCTGTCTCCCCTCGCTAACTCTCCTCTCATACACTCCCTTACCTCTCCCCTCTCCCCAGTCCCGCTTCACATGCCCCCACCCGCCCCCTCCCTCTGCTGGCATGTGGAAGCGAGATATAAATATCCTGATTCTCCGTAACCGTTAGCTATTGTCGTCCGTGTCCCCTCGCAAAAGCAGCAAAGGCATTCTTTATTATTCTCTAATAAATTGTATGTCTTAAATATATGCACATGCACGCGTTCAAATATGCACACACACGCACGCACGCACGCACGCACGCACGCACGCACGCACGCACTCACACACACACACACGCACGCACGCACACATACACACACACACACACGCACGCACGCACGCACGCACACACACACACACACACACACACACGCACGCACGCACGCACGCACACACACACACACACACACACACACACACACACACACACGCACGCACGCACGCACGCACGCACGCACACACACACACACACACACCCACACACAAAAAAAAAAAAACACACGCACGCACGCACGCACCACGCACACACACACTCACACACACACATACATACGTGTGTATGTATGCAAATATGCATACACACACGCGTGAATGTATGCATATTTGTGTGTATTACGTACAAACATACGTGCATATTTACAAGCACAAGCATATATGTCTCTTTATTTATGCATATATATACTTGATATATAAACATATACATTTACACACACACACACACACACACACACACACACACACACACACACACACACACACACACATTAGTCGCCTTTTCGAACCCGAATCGAAGCCCCCTAACAAAGCGTCCCCTCCCGCAGAAGGCGTGCCAGGTAGCGCTGGTGGCAGCGGTGTTGTCCGGCCTCCTGAGCTCGCCCGCCTCCGCCAGGTTCATCGACGACGAGTGCGTGGGCGCGATGGGCAACCGGAACATCTACGAGAAGGTGGCGCGCGTCTGCGACGACTGCAGCAACATCTTCCGCCTCCCGAACGTGGGCGAGAGCTGTCGGTGAGTCAGCGCGAGGAGCGCCCTTAACTGAGTTGTGAGAGAAATGACTCGTGGGTGAGACTTCTACG
>NC_061836.1:23076960-23081960 GCF_019202785.1 Penaeus chinensis
ATCCCTCATCAAGTCCATGGGTCTGGGTGTGAATGAAGGTGACGTCAACGAGCTCATCGAGGAGCACTCCGAGGAACTAACAACGGAGGAGCCAAAGGAGCTACAGACGCAGCAGCACACGGAGGTTTTGCAGAAAATAGGTGACGCGGAGGTTATCTCTGCAAGTGAGATAAACGAAATGTTAGGAATATGGGAGAAACTTTCAGACTTTATTCAAAAGAAATACCTAGAATCAGATGCAACTGGGCGTGTGATGACCCTATTTACTGACACTTGCCTACTTCATTTCAGTAACATTCTGAAAGAGAGGATGAAACAGCCCTCGTTGGACCTCACTGCAGGTGAAATTGAGGAAAGCATGGCGCAAATGGCAAAAATCAGTGAATAACATTCAGCTATTCAGTCCAGCCTTTCTCCTCCACCTCCGCGGAGGAGAGGCAACGCGGCAACACGGGGCAGGTAAGGACAGACTAACGGAAGGTCAGATCAGGTTGGAAGATCTGGCGGACTCTTCGATTTTCTACCATAGTATATACACGGAAGTGTTTTACCATAGATAGATAGATAAAGATAAAGATAAAGATAAAGATACAGATACAGATACAGATACAGATACAGATACAGATACAGATACAGATACAGATACAGATACAGATACAGATATAGGTATAGATATAGATAGATAGAGAGATATAGACATAGATATAGATATATTTGAATACATATAATCAAATATATGGTAGAAAAACCCACAATGTAAAACTAGATTTATTAAAAATGAGACCAACAGTTTTGGAATCCACCTGGATTCCATCTTCAGGTCTGAAAAGGAGAGGGAGAGGAGGGGGTATAAAACAGAGTGAGGAAAGGCAACGCTGAGACACAGGGCAGGTGAGGACAGACAGACGGAAACGAAGGGAGGTCAGATCAGGTCGGAGGGTTGGGCGGACTGTGTGAAGGGTGGCCGGCATACGGGAGAAGGCGGAGGATGTGGGAAGCGAGGAGACTGTCGGCAGGAGAAAAGCCGCTGTTCAGGTTGAAATAAGGTAGCAGCTTTATTAAGGAGGATTCCACTAGTCTGCAGGCGTGGACGTCAGCGGAAGGAAAGATAATTCGCGCCGCTGACCAGTCCATCTGATGGCCTGTATCCCACTGATGGCAGAAGAGAGCGTTGTTGTTGTGTCCCCTGGAAACAGCGTACTTATGTTGAGACAGGCGATTTGTGGGAATGGCGCCTGTCTCGCCAAAGTATTGTTTGTCACAGGAGGTACAAGGAATAGCATATTTTATACATATATATATGTATAAAATATAAGTAGATATATGCATATATGTATATATAAAAAATATATATAATATATATACATATATATCTATATATATATAAAATATATATAATATATATACATATATATCTATATATATATAAAATATACATAATATATATATACATATATATCTATATATATATAAAATATATATAATATATATACATATATATATATATATATATATATATATATATATATATATATATATATATATATATATATCACAAGGTTTTTAGGCGTCATTTACAAATGTGGCCAAGAGAACTGCATCATCTGCATAACGAAGGTTGTTGATCTTACAACCACTGATAACGATCTTCAATCTCCCGCAGGATAACTTCAGAGTATACTTTGAAGTGGTGAGATAATATCACACAATCTTGTCGGATACATCGTTTGATGGAGAATCAGTTAGTTGTTCCATCGGATAGGCGGACTGTGGCAAGTTGATCTTGGCAGACTAATTAAAGTTGTCTCATATCTTTGTCATCTATCCGGATATTTGCGAGGACCTTATCAAATGCGTTATGATGGTCAATGAAAACCAAGTAGATTGCTGCCAGGAACCACCCATCCATGACGTAAAGCCCGCTCAGAAGACTTGAAGCCCCTCGCCGGAGCCCTAATCTACTCCTCTTGAAAGAGTCGTCGCAGGTGTTCTTAAATTGGGGCCAATATGGTGCATCAAAGAGTGGCACTGGTCTGCAGGTGGCCGTGGCAGAAGACCCTATTTCCCGCCCTGACACTTTGTTCCCCACAAGACACAAGACCTCTCCCCAAACGTGAGGAGAAGGGGTGAAGATGGCACAGAAGACAACCCTTCATCGACGAGGATACCACCAATGTAGAAGGCGACTCGTCGGAGTGACTCATCTCCCGGCGACCACAGACATCTCGAGACAATCCTGTCCATGGGAGGAGACGATGAGCAATGTCAAGATTCGGTGGTTGGTGAGAGAGCGCTGGAGAGATGTCGCTGCGGGCGTCGGAAGAGAAGTGACTCAGCTTGTGTCGTTGTTGTTGTTTGAGATTTTTGAAGATCTAGCTTTGTCCAGGCCTTCTATATATATGGCTCTGCCTGTGCAAGCTACTTATAGCTGACTCTCTATGCTTACTGTGGTGCCAGGATTGCCAGTAAGCGCTCCTGCCACCACAATGTAAGCATGTGACCTCTTTACCAGCCCGGCGGTTGCTGTAGGGGGTCCCATTCTCAGAAATTGTGTATGCACACAACTCTGTAAATAATGTAACAGGGTGGCGTTCGGCTCGCCACAATGCTTGCAACAAATGTTTGCCTAGTTAAATGTTTGTATGATTTGCCATGTGCCGTGGTAACCTCATCTGATTCTGTGAAGAATGACTTCAGCACCTCTATTGACTGTTTCAGAGAGTGCCAGTGGCTCATAGCTTGTGGCATCTGAGTATCATCTGACCAAAGAGGAGGTTCTCATTTCCTCACTGTGAAGCTGCAGGAGAATGACAAGTACTGTGGCATGGACCTGTGTCTCAAGATATTTTAGCTTGGTTGTATGATCATGGGATTTGGGGGCACACCAATGTCAGCAAGCTCGTTCCCTCTGATGCCTAAGTGGCTGGGAACCCAATTTATGGTTAGTAAGCACAATGGTCAGGAGGTAGATGTTGTCTTTGGGTATGCTATGTAGACAGTCAATGGCTGCTCTGGTATGTATGTATGTATGTATGTATGTATGTATGTATGTATGTATGTATGTATGTATGTATGTATAACCACGTGTCATCCTTCAGGGAAGTGTGGGCTAGGGCTCCCATGACCGCAATTACCTCTGCCTGTAGCGAGGTGTTGTCTGTTACCCTCTTGGATTTTATGGCATCACTTGCTACAAAGCCATGCAGTGTGGGTTAAACGATCGACTGATCCATCCATGTAGAAGGAGTGATGGCTGCAATGCCCCTCTCGGCTTCTGGCTTTAGACTAGGCATGGAGCATTGATTCTTTCTCCTTGACAAGCTCATAACAGAGAACTCGATCAAGGTTTGTGCCCACAGCAGGGCTTCAATAAAGTCAGGGTGGGGGGAGCAAATAGGTGCTCTTTAATCTGATTGCGTATTAACACCCTGGCTGTGTGTGTCAGCCAGGAGTTGTTTGCAAAGAGCTCATGTTCTTGTTCTAAGCGTCTGAGTATTTTTTTCTCATACTTATGCTGTTGGGAGCCTGGATAAACATGAGCACCCAGAATGAATCTGGCAGCTTCATTTTGAACTGTCTCCATTTTTTATCTTAGTCTTGGCTTGGTGGCAATCAGGGAGATAGAAGCATAGACCACAATGGGACCGACAGCATGTACATATAATGATCTTAGTAGCTTATGTCTAGCTCCTATGTGTCTCCCAGTCTTTGCTCTCATGACAGACAATCTTGCTTTGGTTCAGTCAACCAGGGACTGGACCTCCTTTTGGAAGGAGAGGGTCTGATCAATCCTTACCCCAAGGTATTGGAAGACCCACTCTATTCCCTGGATACTCAGACTTGTGCCTTGAACATTGTCTCTCTGATCCATAGCTTTAGATTCGGCTGCAGAGATCTTTAGTCCTGTACTACAATACTCCTCAGATATTGCAAGATCATCTGCATAGATTATCTTGCACCCCACTGGGAGGTGTATGTTGAGGATACATTAAGGTGTTGAAAAAGGCTGGACTGAGGACCCAACCTGGTAGCATTCTATTTTCTAGTGGCATGTGCTGTTATAGGTGACCTTGGAATCTAAATTTGGCTGTTCTGTTCCTGAAATAGTCACCTATCCAGACCAAGAGCTTTCCTCTGATTCCCTTCTGGATCAGGGTCTCCTGAATAGTAAAGGACTAGCTAATTCAAAAGCCTTCTTCAGGTCTAGGAATACTACCGCAGATGTGACAGTGCTGGTTGTGCTTGAGTGTTGCTATGCTGTGTGCTGTGTCATGCCCATTCTGAAACTATGGAAGAGTTCATGTGGGAGTCCCACTTTCCACTGGGATCAATTTAGTACTCTCGGCCCTCTCGCCCAGACAGCTGAGAGAGATGGCGATACTTCCCTGTCTCCTTTGGTTTTGGGATGGGAACTATGTCAGCCCTCTTCCTGCTCTGGGGTGGAGTGGAAGTTTCCCCCGGACTTGTTGATGAATTGTTGGAATGCAAGCTCACCTACCAGTCCTAAGTGGGAAACAATGAGGTAGGAGATCCTAACAGAGCCCAAGCGAGAACTGTTATTATACGTTTTTCTTAAATCCTTGAGATAAAAGTTAACATCTAAGGTTTAGCTGCCCTTTCTCTAATACGAGCCAGTCGGCCTGGTTGTAGGCGTTCTTGGTTCGCCCTCAGTTGGGCTGGCAAACTGTTGCTGCTTGTCCTCACAGAGAACTCGTGCACCAGCCTATTTGCCTCTGATTGAGGGTTGTGGTGTGTGCCCCTCGTGGCTGAGCGGCTTTTAGCTCGTCTGGTTCGTTGCCACAGCTCTGTAAGGGTGGTCCAGTGGTCAAAGGACTCACACCATTTCAGTCACTTTTCTTGCCTGACTCTTTTGGCAGTTTCCTTGGCATCCTTGACAACTTACGTTAGGAGGGTTAGATTGTCAGAGGTTCTTTGCCTTCGGAATTGTTTTCTGCACATATTCACTCTGTTGTTGACCTCCTTAATTACATCTTTAAAGT
>NC_061836.1:23099460-23101960 GCF_019202785.1 Penaeus chinensis
ACAGTTTATTTGCCTTACTGCCACTCATGCAAAATTTGCCGTACTGTCGCTCTAGAATGAAATCAGATAAAAGTCCGGTACTCTTTTCTCTCTTCGCGTTAAAATTGCAAACATATGATTACGGTTATTGATAAGACACATAGTAAACGATTAAAAGAACCAGTACGTGATGCACAGTAACTTGAAAATACATCATTTATTTGGTCAACAAAACAATGCTTATTGCGAAGAGAGTTACAGTTACTTTTTCTTTTCTTTATTATGTTTGAAGGAAATGCATTTCAGGAGCGGTTCGAAAGTTAATTTAGTCAAGGCTAAATTAACGCGTGTGTAGAAATATTATTTTATAGAAATTCATATCAAACAAACGCCCTGCGTTTGCGTCACTGCAAACCTGTTTTTGTATACGTGTGTGGTCGTGCGTAGGAGTATAAACGTTCTCATAGCACTTATATTGCCAAAGATGTTTTCTGTGCTGCGGGACCTGATCTATAATCCTTGAAATTGCATGCTAGCCTAGAAGAACTAATAATACGACTTCTAGATTTAGCCTTGCGTGTTACTTCGAAACATTGTCGGTGGTCATGACTGGATTATAACTTCAAGATCCCCTCATCACTAAGATAAGCGTTCATATATCTGTAGGCTTCTTGTTCCACAGATGCATAAGATGCGGTCATGTGTACAAAATGAATTATTATATGTGCCTGATTAAGTAAACTTGCCTTTGGAAATTTGCTATATGTGAGACTTAATATCAAGCACGAGTATAATCAGTCAATATTTGATATCTTATTGAAACATACATCCTTTAATATGAATTGGTATACACACATCCTTACTCTTCTACTTGCTATGAAATCCATAGGAAATTGCAGAGTTAGGTAAAAGAAATATAATATTACTGCAAATACAAAGGCAGGAGAGTCATACTCAAATGAAGACAAGTGAAAAGATAGATATATCCGCTGTGAATAGCAAATAGACTCAGCTTTAAATATATTACTTCTGACCCACAAGCACCAACTCTTGCTTTAATAACGGAGGACGTCGGTATTTATATTAATTTATGTTTATTTAGCCAAAGCTTAACATAAATTTGTAAAATAGCCTACTTGCATAAGTGGCTGGCATTTCTCAGAGTTTGACTCCTCTCTAGAAAAAGGCATCTAATTGATATCCAAAAAAATGTAAAAGGTATTTGAAAGATTGACCCACAAGTGAATCGCATAGCTGAAATACAGAAAATATGGAGTCAAGTCACAAAAGTACAATAAGCTTCAAATTAAATGTTAATATGCGTAAATTGACAAAAATATACCACAGTATTAAAGATGAAGTCGCAATAAGTAAAAGTGCATATATGTGTATATATGTATGTATGTATATATATGTGTGTGTGTGTGTGTGTGTGTGTGTGTGTGTGTGTGTGTGTACACATATATATATATATATATATATATATATATATATATATATATATATATTTATACACACACAGCTGGTGACGTCTCATGGAAAAATAAAATGGTGAGACTGCGTCATTGCAGCTTCATAAAACAGGATAATGGTAATGATTGAAGAAATCACAAGCATCCACTTAAACGTACTGTAAGCCCATAAAGAAAAGAAATAGAAAATAGGACAGCCTGCAACTGGGCCTGGACGGACGCGAATGCAGCTCCTCGTTGCCAGATGTAGGGGCAATAACTCCTACACTATCGTGCAGCACGAACCTTCTGTTTTGGTCACGTTTTAAATAAGATTTTAAGAATTCAGTTATAAATATATTGAAAATAGCATTTAAAGACGGTCATACACCTGTCAGTGCGTGTAGGGGAGAAAGTCTTACACTCCAAGATTTTATCACAGGTAGGATGATTATGCTTCGATCCTAATAATGTGTATGAAGGATTAATATCAAATCCTTACATAATCTGAAATAGGTAAAAATCAAACCTAAGTTGGTAATAACATAGGAGAGAAAATGTACATTAATGCAGTATAATGAGTTTCAGCTAAATGCATTGATAGTATCTCTCTCTATCTATCTATCTATCTATCTATCTATCTATCTATCTATCTATCTATCTATTTATCTATCTATCTATCTATCTATCTATCTATCTATCTATCTATCTATCTCTCTTAAAAGAATCAAGAGCAGCGGAATCGTGAATATTTGATTGTATATTGTTCCACACCTTTGGTTGCTTCCCACTTGAAAGATATTATTAACAAATATTCTTAAGGAATTGTAGTAGATATCCAGGGAAAATGAACATTAATGTCAATGAGCTGTACGACTGACGAACGGCGCTCCATACTGTGTTGCAATATCTCAAATCAGATTTGTTTATGGCCACCCATGGAAAACGACTCTTGTGTATGATAAAGAATGTCGTCATTACTTGTCCTGATGAGATTACTAGTGTCCTTGCCTGAGGTGTGTAATACACAATTGTGTATTGTAACAATAGCATTCACGTATTGCGCATAC
>NC_061836.1:23111960-23134460 GCF_019202785.1 Penaeus chinensis
GTACCATACATCTAGGTCAGTTTGGTTTTCAATTAATATCTTGACACCTTTAGTATTCCATGACATCTTTTCTTAAAATGCCAAATCGCCGGTAAGAACAGGTCATGGTGCTCCCAGGGTGGTCCAGAACTCCCAAATGATGCTTGTTTGTTGGGGAGAGTCTGATTCCTCACTGATGGAACTCTTGGGAGATGGTATATTTTGCTTGAGTTCAGCTGTTCCATGCGCTGTGGTGAGTAAAGTTTATGTATGTAGATTGGCATCCGTGACAATGAATACCGATTACTGTATAATTCATACGTCATATCAGAATGCGGCTTATTTCGTCGTTTTTTTGTAGGTTTTATATCACTAACTGATATAGGTACATTGAACCCTTAATTTGATTTATATATTTTTTCCACTGATTTGTTTACACTATGAGTTGGAGATAATATAAGACGTCATTTCAAGTATGAACACTTTTATTTTTTTAACAGCTATTCATTCCACTGCAGGACGTAGGCCTCTCTTAGTTTACTATTGAGAGGTTATGTGGCAGTGTCACCCTTGCCTGATTGAATGCCCTTCCTAATCAACCGCGGTTCGGCAACTTCCAACAAATACACAGCATAAAAGGTTTTGAAGGTTTTACCTCAATGAACATATTCAGACAAATAATATTCAGCTCAACAAAAGACCGGCTGACGTCTGGAGAGAAGACAGCCACAGAAACAACGATCCTCTACCTCGTTCTTATTCCACAGTCTACATTCTGAGGGCGTGAAGTACCGTGGTTTTGTTTTTACCCGTGACGCCGGGTGAGCTTTTTATACTTTTATTTCCTCTTTTTCTTGGTATTCATAAACAATAATTCCTCCAGGCTAGTTCATTTCACACCTGTATTTTCATTTAGACTTGATGCTTATGTATATTCCTTCTAAGGGAAGATTCCATATATTCTGGATATTTTAATGAAAATATACTAGAACAAACTTCAGTGCTTTTATTTACATTGGAGTTTTATAAATTCATATGTTTACATTGTGAAATATTCGCATGTAGAATGTTCTGATTGCATATACAAAAGATTCATATGTCTTTTTTTTTTTTTTTTTTTTTTTTTAATTTATGGAATACGAGATTAAAACATTTTCAGGCAATTTCATTTCAGATATGATTTTTAATTAACACAGACACGTGCATGCAACCCCTTAAGTCAATAATGACTAAGAGTTAGAGGCTTTCCCTTTTGTACTGTCTAATTAAGTTGATTTTAAATTCATAGTTATATGCCATACGTCCCATCTAAATATTTTTTTCACATAAAAAAATAAATAGTTTTGAGACCTCATAACATCCCAAACGTCGATGGTGTAAATCATGCTACTTTGACAGATAAGTGGCGAAGAAATCCCCTCGGCTTATCAAACCATAGGTCAGTCTACGCCAAAAAACGTGGATGTAGCCCCACCTTTTTCCTCCAGTGAATTGACAGTGTGTAATGCCAGACCTTGGGATTCTCTACTAAATTATCTTTGTTGATTACCTAAAGCTGTGTAAAGTTCTCAGTATGGGTAGGTGGGGAGGACAGAGTGTGGTGACCTACCGAAGAGCAAACTAGTCTATATGGACAAAGTATTGTTATTTCGTTTTATTCTTGTTTTTATATCATATTTTTTCCTTTCTCTGTCACTAGCAAATGTTGTCAATATTCACAAAACTTTTTACTTATTCTTATTATTACTAAAAGAAACTCCTTGTGTGACAGTTACAAGTTCATTTCTACCAAATTAATCACTGGAATATGCACAAATGGCTTTCAGAACGAAAGAGAATGAGTAGAACAGTAAGTAATTCAGAGTAAATTTTATTTATTTTCATCCTCAAAATGAAGAAGCTGTCAAATCACATGAAAAATCATGCTCTTAAAATAAACCAAAGATAAGCAGGGTATCTAGATAATGATAGCGCAAACAAACGTTATAGATACTTTACATGACCATCAGGCCTTGCACACTGTTTTAAGGGTACCATCAAAATAACAGGAAACCAAAACATTGTAATGTAATGATAAGTATCCTTGGTTGCCGAGTGTCGTGGATGTGAAGGAGGCTTGGCAAAAGAATTGGGTCCTTCCGGGTTCAGCCTCAAGTCTCAAGCATTCAGGATGCTGATCCATACTCTGAAATTTTCGATCTCTTCCTCCCTATTGGCAGCCTTCAGACAAAGCGGAAACCATTCGTTGTAAAAGCACCGATCTCTGAAGTGGAAAAGAACTTTTTGAAGAGGTATTCTGGTCTGGATGATCCTGTGGTGACATATGGGTGGTATTCGTCGTAAAATACCTCTAATTGGGTGTGATATTACTTTCCATATTACTTAATGATTTCAAAATGAATAAAAAACCGTTAAAAGGTAGTCATCTGATGAAAGTATGCGCAAATACTTTATAAACATATATTTTCTATACAAATTCCAATTTTAAACAGTCTCTACTTCTGGACAAACTTAGAAAACATGAATAAACATACCTACACAAGCCTTCCAACCCTGGCAATCGGAAGATATTAACACAGTCTTCGCAAACACGGTCAACTTTCTTGTAGATCTCACGATTACCCATTCTGCCTCTACAGGTGTCGTCTGTGAAACTGGCCGAGGCGTTGCTGAAGAGGCTTGTCCCAAATAGTACAATAATTATTGCCAACCATGTCCTCTGCAGAGAAAAAAATAAACGATCTACAGATGATAGCTGAAAGGAAGAAAGAATCCATGGTCACCAGCGTATAAATAAATCAATTTCCACATATAAACATTTCCCTTAAACCCTTACCATTGCTAGACGGTACATGATTAAAACGCGCAGACACGTAAAAGCAAGGTGTCTGAATTGGAAGTGTATCCTGGGACGGCTGGAATGCAGTGCTGAGGCTGGTCTGCTTCCACCTTTATATACGACACGCCGCAGTGACAGAACACTAATTACGCCCATACAGAGCATGAATTTTCCTAATTCGTCTGACAACCTTCTAATTTTCTAAAAAGTGATTCTCTGACTTTCATGCATGCGTGCTGGTGTGTGTCTGTGTTGTATAAACTGCAGCATTTTATGCACAGAGATATACTCTGCCAAGAAAAGAAGAGGATTATCTTTAGATAAGTGAACGGATAAATGCAGTAGGTTATCCATTTATAAAAAAAAAAATGTAATTTGATAAATGAAACAGAGGTGGACATATACCGTGATTGGGAACACAATCAACAATCATCAATACTTTTATCGGATTGTAAAGAATTTCCACACATTTAAGGTCTTGTTAAAGATGTCAATGGAAGGAGGTCGGTGAAGTAAGCACTCTGTTAGTTTTGTTCACAAAGTTGGAAATTGATTCTGATGAAGATGTAACATTACTCATTTTCACATTTGTTGCCAGATATTACAGAGAAGTCATTGCTCATTGATGACATTACCAATAGAGGATCTATTGATCCTCTATTGTACTTGCGTTAACTCTTTAGGATCCACGTTTTCCTTCCAGTTTATTAGTAACAGGAAATGAAAAAACTGTGCGCCTGCGAACATTACTCCTCATTTCGTTTATCTCCTTCGGTCCGTTCCAGAGGACAATTATTTACGTATCTCCATTAGCGTATAAAGACTTTGGATTACGGGGATGAAGTGTAGAAACAAGCGGGAGACGTGCTTCTGGGAGATGCTTTTAAGGGGCTTTCATTACAAAAGGAAACATTTACATTTGGCACATTATTGTCTTATATTTATAATATCATAGTCCTTACAACCACGATGTAATTTACCATTTAACATCTCATTGTTTTAACCTCTGCTAAGACATTCAGACACATCGCTCCCTTCTAACATATTATTACAGCACCACTAGTCTCTTTAGTTTCACGCCTTTTCATTTTTTTTTTTTTTTTTTTTTCATAGCCGGAAATAGAAGAAAAAAAACATATGTATGGTTGCATGTGTATCATATCATAGTGCAGCTCTTTTTTTTTTTTTTGTCAACATTAGAGTAATGTTGATAGTATAAAGTGCTGTATTCTACTTTGCCACTTACAAGTTACAGTTGTCCCTAGCTATAATGCGGTTCACCTTTCGCGGCCTCGCTGTTTTGCGGATTTGTTTGGTGCCATTTTTCATGCTTTTATTACAGTGTATCACACGCATTATGTTCTGCGTCCTGATTTGTTAAGGGACTGTAGACCATTGTCAATCAATCTCCGTGCCGTGTCTACTGTACAGCACAGTACACAAGTGCGGATAAAGACGAGGAGGATGAACTAACACATGATCGCTTAGCAACCATGGTGAGAATGGCCAATGAACTTCATCGAGTTGCACAAGAATGGGGCCCTTTGATGTTTCGTTCATTACAGTTCTCAAATATAATCGAAGGTGGCATGTCTGTTTATAAGAATCTTCTCACCCAGAAGAAAAAAGAGCGCCAACAACCACCCATAACTGTTCTTCACTCGGGAAAAGAAACTGCACCAAGGCCTTCAGTGGAAAAAGACGCTACAGCGGTCAGAGGAACTGTGGAATACGCGTGAGTCCTCGATGATTTCTCGTGTGTCCAACCTCGTAAGTTGCTCATTAAAATAATATTTTATAGGAAAACGTTTATATTTTTATTTCTAAAACAAGTGTTTGGACCTGAAAACAGGTTTTGATCTTTAGTTTCATTATGTAATACTGCACTTATTTTTTTTAAAATCAAAGCCTTGGAGTTTGAGTGATTAAACAAGAGAGAAACGTGAGAGAATGTTAATGCATGTCTGAGAAAAGTGTGTAAAGAGCCTGGTGAGGGCTTGTACTGCCTTAAAACATATAATAATTGTAAAATATAAAGATGATTACTTCGCGGATTTCGCCTATTGCTAGTTATTTTTAGAACGTAATCCCCGCGATAAACGAGGGACCACTGTAGTTGTAGTGAGTAAATGACTGGCGAAGTAAATATTTCATAACTACTTAAGGCTTATTAATAGATGGATAAATGCTTATGTGCCAAAATATAAATAATTAGAAAAGCAAAGGTCATGCAATATCCGGCCCATAAAAATGCATTCCCAGAATTAGAATTACAAATGACTCTACTATAAATAATGGAACACAACCTAGAATCGGACTTTGGATCTCTCATTGTGGCAATGATTATACAAAGTGTTAGTGATATCGGCGAATTTGTACTTAAAGGCGTTACATTTATTTCAACATCGGCTGTATTGTCATAGAATGGTTCTCTAACATTTTTATAGTGGAGAGGAGAGATCACGCACTTTAATGATGCTGTTATGTGCAGTGACAAAGTCGGTTAATCTAAGGGTACTAGCATATTCTTGATACCGTCATAACTAGGTGCATTTTATCAAAAGACAAGATCAAATTCCAATACCGACCTTGAAATATAAGTGTAGGAATGTGTACTATATACTAGGAAAATATTCACTGAGTATTATTGATATATGTGAGATTAGTCTTCCGGTATCCAAGGAAAAGATAAAGCGCAATAATTATTATTTTGATTGGAGATAGTCTTCTCAAGGAACTCTTATTGCGTCAAGAGGGCACCTTGAATTGTGGTCTTAGAAGAAATCAGTGATTTACACAAAGGTGTCTGTAGCTAGATAAGGTCGACTTATAAGATGTTTTATCTTAACTTAATCATATAATTGTTTCTGTTTAATTTTAATGCTTTGTAATCTTATTATTTTACTTCAAATATATTTATTTTTCATTGTGTAAGTGTAAAATTATACCACTTGTTATGGTTTTACGAATAAGGAATTTTATTTGTTTTTTATTTATTTATTCCTAATACCACTTATGATATCCATATGTAACAGATCTACCAAATCAGTCCTTGAAATATATAAAAATTCATTTCAGGTATGAAAGGAAATAAGTAGAGAAGTATTGACAGCAAGTTTATTTAAGTTCATCCTAACATGAGAAAGTCGTCAAATCACATGAACAATGCTGATCGTACAATATACCTGTAGACTAAAATACATGAGAGACAATCTTTCTTATACTCTGCATGACCGCCAGACCTTGTAGGCTCAGACTGGAATGTCACTTGAGAGTACCATTAACATAACAGAAAACCAAAACAGACAAGACTAAACGCTAAGAGCTTCGTCGCCGAGTGTTGTGAATGTTGGCTCATGTGATCGTGGAAGAGATTGGGTCCTTCCGGGCTCATTTTTAGGCGTTCAATATACTGATCCACACTCTGAAATTGTCGATCTCGTCCTCCCTGTTGGCAGCCTTCAGACAAAGCAGAAACCATTCGTTGTAGAAGCACCGATCTCTGTAGTGCAAAAGAATGCGTTTAAAAGAGGTATTCTGGATGATAATTATGCTTTCCATAATAACTCTTAGTGTATATTTCTTGATAACAGATGTTATTAGAAGAGTATTTATTTATTTATAGGTTGAAAAAAGTATGCAAAAATACATCTGAAGCATATAATATTGCCTGTATGATTTTCAAAGTTATACAATGCTTGTGTATAAACCTTTAGAAATTATATGCAAACTCACCTACACAAACCTTCCAATCCTGGTAATCGGAAGATATTAACACAATCTTCACAAACACGATCAACTTTCTTGTAGATCTCACGATTACCCATTCTGCCTCTACAGGTGTCGTCTGTGAGACTGGCCGAGGCGTTGCTGAAGAGGCTTGTCCCAAATAGTACAATCATTATCGCCAACCATGTCTTCTGCAGAGAGAAAAAAAAAAAGAAACGATCTACAGAGGATAGCTTACAGGAAGAAAGAATCCGTGGTCACCAGAGCATTAAAGAACCAATTTCCACATATGAACAATTCTTTTAAATCCTTACTATTGCTAGACATCGCATGGTTAATACACGAAGTAAAAGCAAGGAGTCTGAATTGGAAGTGTATCCTGGGACGGCGGGAATGCAGTGCTGAGGTTGGTCTGCTTCCACCTTTATATACGACACGCCGTAGTGACAGAGCACTAATTACGCCCATACAGCTTCATTTTCCTAATTCTGAATTCTATTTTTTTTTTTTAAGTGAATCTCTTGACATGATGATGTGTGTTTGTGTGTGTGTGTTGTATAAATTTGGATAAACTGTTCCATTTTTAATTTTATGATACTTTGCCAGATAAGTGAACGGGTGAATATGCATAATTTTATCCATCTATAAAAACACTTAATTAGATAAATAAAATAGAGATGGACATATACGGAGATTGGGAACACAATCAACAATCATCAGTTCTTTCAATTCCTTTATCGGATTGTAAAGAATTTCCACATATTTAAGGTCTTGTTTAAGATGTCACTGGAAGGAGATCGGCGAAGCAAGTGCACTGTTATTTTTGTTCACAAAGATGGAAATTGATTTTGATGAAGATATAACCAGAACTGATTTTCATATTTGTTGCCAGATAGGTTAAAGTATACAAAAGGACCGCACCGACTAGGAGAAAATTTAAGATTATAGCGTTGATAGCTATGAAAAACTACATTGACTGATATCAAAATTAATTTGCAGAAGCCCACCGATTCCAGTTAAACGACGAAAATGTATCGCGTGACCTAATGTTTACTAAGTTTTCGCGCATTGTTCACACCAACTGCTCGGCCACTGCGCACCTGCGTCACATGATGTCACGACGAATCGTGTATTCCACTATTTTAGCTTTTCATGTACATCTCATACGTATCTAATCTTAATATTTTTGCTTATATAAACTTAAGATGTTTCATTATGACCTTGTTTCGTCAGTTAAGGCATGTGTTTATATATATATATATATATATATATATATATATATATATATATATATATTTTTTTTTTTTTTTTTTTTTTTTTTTTTTTATGATTTCATTTCATACTTCGCGCGCGTAAACTAAGGATGGCCACATTGACAGCCGGTCTGTTTCAAGTATGACTAACCGGTGCCAAGACTATGACAGTGGCTTTGGTGCGTTTTACAAAAACAATTCAGGTGAATCTGAGGAAGTAATGTAGAGAACATGGTCTTTTACGAAATACAATTGAGTGTGCAAAGTGTGGGGCAGACCGCCGAACAGATATAAAGAAAAACCTATTCAGATGTGACAAATCTAAGAAAATAAACAATAGGCGTGTAAGATGCCAGTTTCAAAGGTCTATCTTCAAAGTCACATAGACATCGAAACGAATCTCGTTTTCTTTAACTTGTACTTACGAAATTATTTTTCTTATGAACTAGTGACAGATGCACTAAGTTTATCTAAAAAAAACTATATGTGACTGGGCTAGCTTTTGTAGAGAAGTGTGTGTTTCATGGTGTCTCAGAAACACCAATGACAAAATATGTGGCAATGATAAAATTGTAGAAATTGATGAAAGTAAATTCGGCAAGCGCAAATATAAGGTTGGCCGCGCAATAGAGGGGGCAGTGGGTGTTTGGCGGGGTCTGCCGTCTGACAAGACAATTTTTCCTTGTCCCTGTTGCTTCCCGAGACGCCGAAACTCTTCTCGGCATCATTACAGAAAAAAAATGAGCCGGGTACAACAATAATAAGTGATTGCTGGAAGGCATATTAATGTCTTGAACACGAAGGTTTTAACCATTTGACTGTCAATCACTCGGTAAATTTCGTTGACCCGGTGACAGCCGTTCATACTAACACCAGTGGAGAGAGGCAAAGGCGAAAGTTCCCCGCTACGGTAGGAGGAAATATCACTTTGTGGGGTACTTAGCTCGGGCGATGTTTCAGATGAATATCCCCGAGTCTAATAAACGTCTCCACGAATTCCTCCTTGCCGTTGCTCGCCTGTACCCTCCACACTAAGGTATGTTCGTGGGCGAAGCCCCCGGTTAGGGACGTCTTTTGGCTTTTATGGCCCCCAACTAGGCAAGTAGGGCGATCGGAAGGGGGTCCCGGGTCAGTTAGGGAAAGACGGCTTATTTTTTGGCGGTCTTGTAAATCGTGCATTTAGAATATGTTTGTTTGTTCGTTCGAGCTCGAAACGCCGATTCGAATCTACTGCGAACGATTTTTGACTCATCTTTCTACTTTCTTTATTATTTAAATTACGATTCTTGGCTCGGGTTTTTAATTTTTCTACTTTCTTTATCAGTGAAATTACGAGTCTTGGCTCGGGTTTTTATTATTTTCCACTTCATGGAACTTTATTATTGCCGTTCATTAGCGATCTCCTCGATATCCCCCCCCCCCCCCAACCCCCGGTTCCCCAAGATTGTTTGCTGGAGTTCGGGACTTTGTCTCTGACGGGTGCGATCCTTTTATAAACATTTACCGGTAGGTAAAACAGACAAGTCATTGCTCATTGATGAATGATTCATTGACATTGTGACATTACCTTGTAAATAAGATCCTTTTTTGTATTTGCGTTAACTTTTTAGAATCCAATATATTAGCAACAGGAAAGATGAAAAAGAAGCAAAAAAAAAACTGGCCCTGCAAACATTACTCCACATTTCGGTTATTACTGGTCCGTTCCAGATAACAATTATTTACATGTTTCCATTTACATATAAAGAAACAAGCGGAGATGTGGTTCTGGTATTTTTTTTTTTTTTTTTTTTTTTTTATTAAGGGGTTTGACAAACATTACAAAAGTAACATTTTATTTTATTTTATTATTTATTTATTTATTTATTTATTTGTCTTATATTTGTAGTAATGAATCTGTTTCCACAGAACTCTTACAACCATGCTGTACTTTACCATTTAACATCTCATCGTTCTATCCACTGACATTCAAACACATCACCCCCTTCAAGCCCATTATTACCCAGGATTTAAAGTAGTGTTCCAGCCTTTTGCAGGTCGTCGCCACTCTTGGTTACGTAGTTACATATTGACTCCTGATGTTTGAACATGATTAATACTTGCGTATTAACTGTCAGTTCCTCACCACTAGTCTCTTCAGTTTCACGCCCTTTAATTTTTTCATAGCTGGAAATAAAAAACAACAACTATTATATGATATGTATGGTTACAAACTACAGCTTCTTTTTGTTGTCAACCTTAGAGTAACGTTGATAGTATATAGTACAATATTCTACTTTGCCACTTACCAGTTACTTATATTGAATAAATGGCGAAGTAAACATTTGTTAACTGCTTGATGTTTATTTCTTCTCGTTTCTTTTCAAATACTATTAAATAATATTTGTTAATAATAATCAAACAGAGTAATATATGGATGAATACTTATGAGCCAACAATATATGAATAATTAAAAATGCAAAGTATATGGAACATCCGGTCTATAAAAATGTAACTCCCAGAAATATAATTAAAATTGACTATACTATAAATATAAATAAAATCGGACTTTAGTCCCCTGATTGTGGAAATGCTTATATAGTGTTAGTAAAATCGACGACAGTGTACTTAGAGGCGTTTTTATATTTTCAACGTTAGCTGTATTGTCATAGCATACTGTAATGATGCTGTTATGTGCAGTGACGAAGCCGATTGATCTAAGGGTATTGGCATATCCTGGATTGCGTCATAATTAGGTACATTGTTAATCAGATTGTTTGACAAAAGACAACATCAAATTCCGATACCGACTTTGGAAAGGGTTCGTTTTACGCCGCCACCGACGTGCCGACCAAGGCGCCGATAATTTAAGGGCCTGTCACACCTTAACGTTTTAGAGAACGTATGGCTAGCGTATGGAAAACGGTGGCACACGCTCAGCATACGCTTGAATAAGTTATTGGTACGCTGCTCCATCGTTAGGGTACGTTGAAGTACGGTGGCGTACGGTGCCGTACGTCGTCGTACGCAGGGACAGCGAGAAGTTTTTGAGCATGCACAAAATTCCCGACGTATGCCAGCGTGTGGCCAGTACGTTATGCATACGCTGGGGATAAGTTAAAGGCACGCGATCGTTATCATTCGTTCTCTGATCGTTCCTCACGCGTTGTATTCATTACCTGTTAGTTCGTTCCTCACACGTTCCTCACGCGCTAAGTACGTTCCCCGATCGTTGTCTTATACGCTCTGCATACGTCGACAACGCGCCGAAAAACGAAGAGTTCAGCGTACGCCACCGTTTAACATGTTTACCATACGCTAGCCATACGTTCTCTAAAACGTTAAGGTGTGACAGGTTCTCAAGACCGCGGTCGGTAAATCCATGACGATTTCTTACTGATGAAACTCTCATGAGATAATACTCAATTGCTTGAGTTCAGGGACCCGTTAGCAGTGAATTAACAGCAAATACTGAAGACCCTCTACACCATATGCCTTTAGCTGGATCTCGGATCTGCTATAAGCCTGCCCTATCTATGGTTAAAGAGATAAGGTTAGAGGTGGCTGATTGGGAAGATAGTGTGGTGATCTATCGAAGTATAGAAAGTCTTCTGCACTGATTGTTGGGGAGTCCACTTTAAGGTAATATGAAGCGGACTTACGTGGTTGGAAGCACAAAGTTGTATGTCATATTGTCTTTGCTTATAAATATTATGTGTATTTACAAATCTGGAAATAATAACGAATAAAAATAGCCGTATGCCGGATTTTTATATAATTAAATTGAATCACTGTAATGAATATATATATATATATATATTTTTTTTTTCTCTCGCTTATTTCTTTCTTTCTTTTGCAAACATGCATTCATAAATGAGTAGGAGTTTGTACTATATACTGGGAAAATAGTCACTATTATGGATATATGTGTGAATGGACTTCTAGTATCAAAGGAAAAGATATGGTCAATGATTTATTCAAAAATGTTTGTGTAAACTAGATAAGGTCGACTTATGTCTCTTATAAATTTAATTATGTATTTGTATTTCTGATTTTAAAATTGATTTTGATTTATCTATTTCGATTACCACTTATAATACTCGTATGTTACAGTCACAAGTGCATCTTTACCAAATTACTTCTTGGTATATTAGACCAAGTAGTAAAAACACATGAAAAATCACGTTTGTACAATATGCCTGTAGATTAAAATACATGAGAGATATTGCTTATCATTTATTTTCCAAATTCAGATCAGTGTACTGTATGAACTCCAAAATCAACAGGGATCTAGGTCGTGATAGACTGCACATCAGACACAATATTTCACATGTAATCCCCCCTATACAGACTCTGTATGACCGCCAGGCTCAGACTGGAATGTCATTTGTCATTAACAGAACAGAAAACCAAACTAAACTAGGTTAAGATTTGTAATGAAGATTATCCTTGGTCGCCGAGTGCCGTGAATGTTAACCCATGTGAGTGAGACAGGGATTGAGTCCTTCAGGGTTCACCCCCCTTTTCAGGCGTTCAGAATACTTATCCACACTCTAAAATTGTCGATCTCGTCCCCTCTGTTGGCAGCCTTCAGACAAAGCAGAAACCATTCGTTGTAGAAGCACCGATCTCTGTATTGCAAGAGAATGCGTTTAAAAGAGCTATTCTGGATGATAATTATGCCTTTCAAATTATTTCGTAATGTATATTTCATGATGGCAGAGACGTCATCAAAAGTTTTTTTGTTTTTTTCTTATAAGTTATCTGGAAAACATTTGCGCAAATACATTTGAAGCATATAACATTGGCTATACAAATTTCAACTTTATATAATACTTGTGCATAAACCTTTAGAAATTATAAGCAAACTCACCTACACAAGCCTTCCAACCCTGGCAATCGGAAGATATTAGTGCAGTCTTCACATACACGATCAACTTTCTTGTAGATCTCACGATTGCCCATTCTGCCTCTACAGGTGTCGTCTGTGAAACTGGCCGAGGCGTTGCTGAAGAGGCTTGTCCCAAATAGCAAAACCATTATCGCCAAACATGTCCTCTGCAGAGAAAAAAAAGACACAATCTACAGAGGATAGCTGAAAGGAAGAAAGAATCCATGGTCACCAGGGTATAAATGAACCAATTTCCACATAAAAACATTTTTTTTAAATCCCTACCATTGCTAGACGGTGCATGGTTGATACACGTACACACGAAGGAAAAACAAGGTGTCTGATTTGGAAGTGTGTCCTGGAACGGTGGGAATGCAATGCTGAGGCTGGTCTGCTTTCACCTTTATATATGACATGCAGCTGTGACAGAACAATAATTACCCTCATACAGATAGTGTGAGTTTTCTAAATTCGTCTGACAACCTTCTAATTTTCTAAAAAGTGAATCTCTTTCATGCAAGTTTGCAGTTGTGTGTTTTATGTTTTATATTTTTTTTATGCACAGATTATACTCTGCCATATAAAGAAGAGAACTCTCTATGCATACTTTTAAACAATTATAAAAACATGTAATTTGATCAATAAAATAGAGGAGGACAAATACGCAGATTGGGAACACAATCAACAATCATCATTTTTTTTTTTTTTTTTTTTTTGTCGGATTTTAAAGAATTTCTGCACATTCAAGATCTTCTTAAAGATGTTACTGAAAGGAGGACGAAGTAGCAAGTGAACTGTTATTTTTTTTTATTTCTTATTTTTTTTTACAAAGATGGAAATTCATTCTTATGAAGGAGACGTAACAACTAAATTTATATAAAAGAAAAAACAGAATAATAAATGGATAAATAATTATAAGCCAAAAGTAATAACTATAGATGCAAAGTTCATGCAATATTCGGTCCATAAAAGTATAATTAAAACTCATTATATTATAAAGGGACCCAACCTAGAATCGAACTTTGGCTCCCTCATTGTGGCAATGATTATACAAAGTGTTATTTCTACATAGTCATAGCCTGGTTCTCCTACATCTTTACTTTGGAGAGGAGAGATTTCGCACTGTAATAATGCTATTATGTGCAGTGACAACGCTGGTTCATCTACTGGGTACTGGCATATCCTGGATAACGTCATAACTAGGTATACTGTTAATCAGTTTTTTTGACAAAAGACAAGATCTTATTCCGATACCGACTTAGAAAAGTTGCTGTTTCATGCAGTCACCGGCGTGCCGATCGAGGCGCCGATAAGAACACTTGCTAAGTCGGAGAATCTATGACAATTTCTTATTTCAGGAACTCTTTCGAGATAAAACTCAATTGCTTGAGTTCAGCGTCAGCATTAGAGACAAATTTCTCCTGCATTTAATGAAGGTTCTCTATATCATATGTCTTCAGCTGTGCACATTGCATGACTCTTGGATCTGCCATATTTATCTATGGTTAAAGAGATTGATTATTTAAAATTATCTGCCGCGTCAACAACTAAGGTCATTAGCGGCGAACACCTTGTTAGACTGAAATATTAAAATATCGAAAACGTTAAAAATCTATCAATAAATGTCATAAATAACAATAAATATTATTAAAAAGTCAAAGCAAAAACATTATGGTCTAAATGTCTAAAACTGTTACATAAACATTATGCATAATTAAATTCTATTAAAAATATTAGTCTCCATGAGTAAACTAATAAGACCTTCAATATCACAATCCTCCCCCAGTACATTTTTCAGTGTATATGCGGGAGACAAGTATATACGTCCTTGGTCTGAGAATGTTGCACATCTTTCCACTACATGTGCGACCGTTAATGGCTCTTAGCATCCCTCACAGTGTGCTTCACTTTTAGCATCATCGGCCCATGAGTCAGTCTTGTGTGCCCAATTCTCAGCCTTGTTAATACAACTTCTACTTGGATGCTGGTCACCCAACTGTGAAGGTCATCTCTAATCTCTCGCAGTTTGTTTCTAGAGGTATGCCTTCATTGTTCCCTCCATTTATCACGAAGACAACTCCTAATGCTGGGCTTCAAGTCAGTGTGTGGAAGAAAACGAGCATCACGGGGCTAAGCGGCAGCTGCCTTGGCCTTCCGATCAGCTCGTTCATTCCCACTGATACCAACATGTACTGGCACCCAACACAGAGCCAAAACTATATAAATAATTAGAAATGAAAAATACATACAATATCCGGTCTATAAAATGTAACTTTCAGTGCAAGCCAATCTTGGACCTCAAGAGTTTAAGTTCTTGATTGCTTGCAAGGGACTACGAGAGTCACAATATATTACAATAGACTTGTTTGTCAGATCGCTAGTTATCTTGACTGCTGCAAGGATGGCATGTAACTCTGAAGATCGAGACTGCTAGAGAAAGACTGCCGAATGCAGTCTTCCCTCTGCTCACTGCTGCAAAGCCCACACCATTTTCAGATTTTAAACCATCATTATATATTGTATCTGATCCTTGGTACTTAGAAGTGTATTGAAGAAATCTCTTACTGATTTCTAGGTAATGCTAATCTTAGACCAATGTCATACAGCTTCATGAGTATACCATGCTTCCAAGTAGTATCTTAAGCCTTTTCAAGGTCAAAGAAGACCACTAACATATGACGTGACTGTGCGAAGGAATTCTGCATAGCAGTTTCCATCCTCACAAGTGCATCTGTGGTCAATCTAAATTTTCTAAACCCATGTTGATATGGGGTCAGCATGTTTCTCTTTTCTAGCAGCCATGTCAACCTGAAGTTTACTATTTTCTCCATCAGCTTGCAGATACAACTGGTAAGAGAAATTGGTCTGTAATACCCTGGTATGGATGCATCCTTGCCAGGTTTAAGGACAGGAATGTTATAGCCTATTTCCATGTGGATGGCACTGTTCCCTCCCTATAGATCCTATTGAATAGGTCCAATAGCAAATTTTTGGGAGCTCTCTGGTAAGTGAGATATCATTTGGTATGGAATATTGTCACTTCCTGGGGCAGTCTTAAGATCTCTGCCATGGATATTACTAGCTCATTTGCAACATCTGTTTTGTCTGTGAGGATTATGCCATCTATCGTCAGAGCAGGTGGTGATAACTGATGGCTCCAAAGACCTTACTTTGGGAGAAGTTTCCTCAATAGAACCCTCACTCCAACTCTGTTTCTGGTGGAACAACTCACCAGAGGCATTTTCAGCATTTGAGGACTGAGGTTTAAAGGTAGTAGCAGAGTGTGTGATGTTAGAAGTACTGGAGGGTAAGGGATGGCGGGAAGAAGAATGGGCTAGACCTTAGACAAAGGACTTACCCAGCTGTGCGAACAGCACACGGGCAAGTTGCTCTTTTCTCTAAATCTAACTTTCTCCTTGCTCCTTATTACCAATATTTCTTTTCAAACTTGTATTTTTTACATTGCTTAGAAGAAGCTTCATGATCTATGCAGTGGTAACAGCATACTGGAACTGGACAGTTGTCATCTCCTTGATGACCATGGCAGAAGAAGCACCACATAGGGTTGGATACGCATGGCTTTACCTCGAGGTAGTACCATGCCAACTTAACTGATTCAGGAAGGACTAACGTTTCAAAAGTTAGAAGGAGAGCTGGTGTCGACTGTTCCAAACTATCAACTTTCTTCTTAAAATGTTTTACTGCCATTACATTAAAATTCTTTATTTCTAACAGTGTCTCCTCAGAATACGTCATCAGGTCTCGGGGAAAAGAACATTTGAGTCCCAAGCTATAGTTGGGACTCAAAATCTCCCAACAGCCACAGGGGTTGTGAGGAAAAATACGCAGTCACTATTACAGTGCTAATGGTAGTCCCGGGACCTAAACAATTCCGACTGGATAGTGCCTGCTTGACCCTAGCCATATCTGACCAGCCGATTGACGTGACCGAGCCTAGATCAAGCCACCCGTCTAACCAGGATAGAGGGCCAAAGAGGTGTGTTGCTATATGCAGGGTGTAGCGTGCAGCATCGCTCAACCTCCAGGACTCGCACGACAAACACACATGGAATGAACCAGGGGTTGGTGCACCATCCCCTTTCATAGGCCTTGGTGCACCAGGAAGCCATTTTGTATCAACCCTCACTGGTGACCCCTCCAGTATGGGTAGCACTCTGGTCCGGCTCACCAGATCATTGCAAGCCTCCCCCAGAGCGGCAAGGGGGCTCCCATTAGGGAGGTTATGTGCAGTGATAAAGTCGGTTAATCTAAGGGTCTTGGCATATCCTGGATGACGTCATAATTTCGTACATTATTCACCAGATTGATTGACAAAAGACGAGATATAATTCCGATACCGACTTTGAATTGTAAGTGTAGGATTGTGTACTATATACTGGGAAAAGATAAATTGCAGTAATAATTAATTTGATTGGAGATCCAGTCTTGTCAAGGAACCATTACTATGCCAAGAGGGTACCTTGAATTGTGGTCTGACCTTAGAAGAAATCAATGATTTTTGTATAAACTAGATAAGGTCGACTTGTGAGTTGTTTCTTCTTAACTCAATCATGTATTTGTGTTTCTTTTTAATTCTAATGTTTTCTGATTTTACGATTTTCCTGCTAACAGTTTATATATATATATTTTTTTTTTTGTATCACTTTATATGGTTATAAGAATAAATAATTGATTTATTTATTCCTGCTACCACTTATAATACACATGTAACAGTCAAGTTCATCTCTAACAAATTAGTTCTTTGAATATGTTGAGAAATAACATGCTCGGACAATATATCTATAGGTTGAAATATATGAGGGATATTGCTTCTTTATTTTCAAAATTGAGATCAGTGCAATATATGAACTGCAAAATAAACAGGGATCTACGTCGTGATAGACTACAGATCAGACACAATATTTCACAAGTAATCTATCCTCTACATACTCTGCATGACCGCCAGACCTTGTAGGCTCAGACTGGAATGTCACTTGAGGGTACCTAAAAGAAAACCAAAATACACAAGGTTACGATTTGTAATGATGATTATGCTTGGTCACCGAGTGTTGTGAATGTGAGTGAGACCTTTAGAGAGGAAGAGATTGGGTCCTTCTGGGCTCACCCTCCTTTTCAGGCGTTCAAAATACTTATCCACACTCTGAAATTGTTGATCTCGTCCTCCCTGTTGGCAGCCTTCAGACAAAGCAGAAACCATTCGTTGTAGAAGCACTGATCTCTGTAGTGGAAAAGAATGTTTTGAAAAGTGGTATTCTGTATGATAATTAAGCTGTCCATAGTATCTCTTAGTGTATATTTCTTGTTGACAGAGACGTTATCAGTTTTTTTTTTTTTTTTTTTTTTTTTATATATACTCCTTGTGCATAAAGCTTTCGAAATTATATGCAAACTCACCTACACAAGCCTTCCAACCCAGGCACTCGAAAGATATTAGCACAGTCTTCACAAACACGATCAACTTTCTTGTAGAGCTCACGATTGCCCATTCTCCCCCTACAGGTGCCATGTATGGGACTAGCCGGGGCGATGCCGAAGAGGTTTGTCCCCAAAAGAACAATCATTATCGCCAACCATGAGCTCTGCAGAGAGAGAGAAAAAAAAAGCAATCTACAGAGGACAGCTAAACGGAAGAAAGAATCCGTGGTCACCAGAACATTAAAGAACCAATTTCCACATATAAACAATTCTCTTAAACCCTTACCATTGCTAGACATCGCATGGTTAATACACGCAGACACGAAGTAAAACCAAGGAGTCTGAATTGGAAGTGTATCCTGGGACGGCGGGAATGCAGTGCTGAGGCGGGAATGCTTCCACCTTTATATACGACACGCCGCAGTGACAGAACACTAATTCCGCCCATACAGATAGCTTAAATTTTCCAAATTCGTCTGACAACCTTCAACGTTTTTTTTGTGTGTGTGAATATCTTGACTTTTATGCAAGCATGCTGAAGTATGCATGTGTTGTATAAACTTCGATAAACTGTTGCATTTAGGCACAGATATACTCTGCCATATAAAGAAGAGCATTCTCTTCTGATAAGTCAACGGAAAAATATGCACATAGTTTTATCCATCTATAAAATACATGTAATTTGATCAATAAAATAGAGGTGGACATATACGGAGATTAGGAACACAATCAAGAATCATCTTTTTTTTTTTTTTTTATATATACTCCTTGTGCATAAAGCTTTCGAAATTATATGCAAACTCACCTACACAAGCCTTCCAACCCAGGCACTCGAAAGATATTAGCACAGTCTTCACAAACACGATCAACTTTCTTGTAGAGCTCACGATTGCCCATTCTCCCCCTACAGGTGCCATGTATGGGACTAGCCGGGGCGATGCCGAAGAGGTTTGTCCCCAAAAGAACAATCATTATCGCCAACCATGAGCTCTGCAGAGAGAGAGAAAAAAAAAGCAATCTACAGAGGACAGCTAAACGGAAGAAAGAATCCGTGGTCACCAGAACATTAAAGAACCAATTTCCACATATAAACAATTCTCTTAAACCCTTACCATTGCTAGACATCGCATGGTTAATACACGCAGACACGAAGTAAAACCAAGGAGTCTGAATTGGAAGTGTATCCTGGGACGGCTGGAATGCAGTGCTGAGGCTGGTCTGCTTCCACCTTTATATACGACACGCCGCAGTGACAGAACACTAATTCCGCCCATACAGATAGCTTAAATTTTCCAAATTCGTCTGACAACCTTCAACGTTTTTTTTGTGTGTGTTAATATCTTGACTTTTATGCAAGCATGCTGAAGTATGCATGTGTTGTATAAACTTCGATAAACTGTTGCATTTATGCACAGATATACTCTGCCATATAAAGAAGAGCATTCTCTTCTGATAAGTCAACGGAAAAATATGCACATAGTTTTATCCATCTATAAAATACATGTAATTTGATCAATCAAATAGAGGTGGACATATACGGAGATTAGGAACACAATCAAGAATCATCATTTTTTTTTTTTTTTATATATACTCCTTGTGCATAAAGCTTTCGAAATTATATGCAAACTCACCTACACAAGCCTTCCAACCCAGGCACTCGAAAGATATTAGCACAGTCTTCACAAACACGATCAACTTTCTTGTAGAGCTCACGATTGCCCATTCTCCCCCTACAGGTGCCATGTATGGGACTAGCCGGGGCGATGCCGAAGAGGTTTGTCCCCAAAAGAACAATCATTATCGCCAACCATGAGCTCTGCAGAGAGAGAGAAAAAAAAAGCAATCTACAGAGGACAGCTAAACGGAAGAAAGAATCCGTGGTCACCAGAACATTAAAGAACCAATTTCCACATATAAACAATTCTCTTAAACCCTTACCATTGCTAGACATCGCATGGTTAATACACGCAGACACGAAGTAAAACCAAGGAGTCTGAATTGGAAGTGTATCCTGGGACGGCTGGAATGCAGTGCTGAGGCTGGTCTGCTTCCACCTTTATATACGACACGCCGCAGTGACAGAACACTAATTCCGCCCATACAGATAGCTTAAATTTTCCAAATTCGTCTGACAACCTTCAACGTTTTTTTTGTGTGTGTTAATATCTTGACTTTTATGCAAGCATGCTGAAGTATGCATGTGTTGTATAAACTTCGATAAACTGTTGCATTTATGCACAGATATACTTTTTATATATACTCCTTGTGCATAAAGCTTTCGAAATTATATGCAAACTCACCTACACAAGCCTTCCAACCCAGGCACTCGAAAGATATTAGCACAGTCTTCACAAACACGATCAACTTTCTTGTAGAGCTCACGATTGCCCATTCTCCCCCTACAGGTGCCATGTATGGGACTAGCCGGGGCGATGCCGAAGAGGTTTGTCCCCAAAAGAACAATCATTATCGCCAACCATGAGCTCTGCAGAGAGAGAGAAAAAAAAAGCAATCTACAGAGGACAGCTAAACGGAAGAAAGAATCCGTGGTCACCAGAACATTAAAGAACCAATTTCCACATATAAACAATTCTCTTAAACCCTTACCATTGCTAGACATCGCATGGTTAATACACGCAGACACGAAGTAAAACCAAGGAGTCTGAATTGGAAGTGTATCCTGGGACGGCTGGAATGCAGTGCTGAGGCTGGTCTGCTTCCACCTTTATATACGACACGCCGCAGTGACAGAACACTAATTCCGCCCATACAGATAGCTTAAATTTTCCAAATTCGTCTGACAACCTTCAACGTTTTTTTTGTGTGTGTTAATATCTTGACTTTTATGCAAGCATGCTGAAGTATGCATGTGTTGTATAAACTTCGATAAACTGTTGCATTTATGCACAGATATACTCTGCCATATAAAGAAGAGCATTCTCTTCTGATAAGTCAACGGAAAAATATGCACATAGTTTTATCCATCTATAAAATACATGTAATTTGATCAATCAAATAGAGGTGGACATATACGGAGATTAGGAACACAATCAAGAATCATCATTTTTTTTTTTTTTTTTTTTTTTTTTTTTTGGGGGGGGGGGGGGTAAAGATTTTCACATACTTAAGGTTTTGTTAAAGATATTATTGGAAGGAGGTCGGCGAAGCAAGTGCACTGTTATCTACTTTCACAAAGATGTAACATGTATTCATTTTCACATTTGTTGCGAGCTGCCCATTGATGACATTACCTTGTAAATAAGATAGAATACATATATTTTGTATTTCCTTAACTCTTTAGGATCCACGTTTTCCTTCCATTTTACTAGCAACTGGAAAGAAAAAAACTCTGGCCCTGCAAACATTGCTCCACATTTCGGATACCTGTGTGGTGCAGCGGTAGCGTTCTCGTCTAGCAATCTTGCTGACCTGCGCCGCTAGTGGATGGTAACCCCGGCCATTCCTTGCACACAGGGGATGGTTTAGAAGCAAAATGAAACAGGCAGTATGTCACACCAAGAATATCCAATGTAACAAATGGAATCAAAACTAAACTTAAAACTTTAACTTTAAACTTTAACTTAACTTTTAAGTGTTGTTATCCGTTCCAGATAACAATTATTTACGTGTCTCCATTAACATATAAAGACCTGGGATCATGAGGATGTGCTTCTGGGAAAATATTTAATTTTGTCTTATATTCATAATAACAGAGTCCTTACAACCATCATGTACTTCACTATTTAACATCTCATCGTTTTATCCTCTGATCAGGCATTCAGACACATCACCCCTTTCAAACCCAAGATTACCCAACATTTGAATTAGTATTTCAGTCTTTTCCAACTCGTCACAACCATGATTACATAGTTGAATATCAAATCCTGAAGTTTGAACACGAGAAGAACTTACGTGTATTTAGATATATGTGGAAGTTTCATTATAAAGAAAATCGACAGCAGTCATTTCAGCACCACTAGTCTCTTTAGTTCATGCCTTTTATTTATCTTTATATATATATATATATATATATATATATATATATATATATATATATATATATATATATAGCCGGAAAAACAAACAAACATGTATATGGTTACAAAGAATAGCTTCTTTTTGTCATCAACCTTAGAGTAACGTTGATAATATATAGTGTAATATTCTACTTTGTCACTTACTAGTTAATTATACTGTATAAGCGATTGACGAAATGAACATTTGATTATTGCATATTTCTTCTTTTTTGGGAAATACTATTAAACAACAATTGTAAATAAGAATCAAACCGATTAATAGACGGATAAATACTTATGAGCCAAAAATATATAAATAATTAAGAATGCAAAGTTCATGCGATATCCGGTCCATTGAAATGCATTGCCAGATAGGGA
>NC_061836.1:23141960-23146960 GCF_019202785.1 Penaeus chinensis
CAGCGCATGTTAGTATCAGTGGAAATGAGAGAGCTGATCGGAAGGCCAAGGAAGCGGTCTTTAATAATCATAACATCAATGACAATAATAACAGTATCGACGTCAACTGTATTAAAAAGAAAAACACATTTTCTCGCCAATTCAAGGAATGGGGAAATCAGGATCGGTCACTTAAGCTACTGATAGACCCCTTGCCGGCTGAGCACATGTGGAGCCATCTGGATGTAACATCATTCAAAAATAACTACAGGGGACAGAACATAAATCCGGGGGAAATGGGTTAATTATGCATATATATATATATATGTATATACATGTTCATTATAAATCTATATATATGAATATATACCTAATCACACACACACACACACATGCCCACTGTAATACAAGTTTATTTATTATATTTACACAGGTGACTCTACAAGTGCTTAGTCACTAAGGAGTCGGTTATTAGTCCTACCTATCTCACCTGTTTACCCTTTTCCTCGACTTTTGGAGAGGTTCTTTTGCATTTTTTCATTGTCTTAAATGTTATCGAGATTTTAATAACAAATCAATAATCATAACATCAATAACAATAATAACAATATCGATATCAACTGTATTAGAAAGAAAAAGACATTTTCCCGCCAATTCAAGGAATAGGGAAATCATGATCGGTCACTGATAGATTCCTTGCCGGCTGGGCACATGTGGAGCCATCTGTAACATTTACAAAAAAAAAAAATACAGGGGGCAGAACATAAACCCGGGGCGGTTGTGTTAAGGAAATCTTACCTGGTCAATCATAAAGTATCTTTTATAATAAATACCTTGTAGTAAAAGGTCACTGATGGCGTGTCAGTCATGGATCTTGATATTTTTTAAGTACATCACAAAATAGTTGAGGTATGTCAACGTAATCCTCGCATCACCCCACAGCGAGATGGTAGCCTAATAGTCATTTCGTCACCATATGAGAGTGACCGCCTGCGTGCCAATATGTGACATTCCTGTGGCTCAAGTCTCATGTTCTCGAAAAAACAAACAAAAAAAAACTCAATCTGTGCTAGGGAAATAACTTTTCCCCGACACCAGATTAGGTATTCTGGGGAGAAACTGTTGGAGGAATTAAAGAATTTTAAGGTGGTGTCAATAGAACATTTTAATGGACTGAGGATAACTTTTCTCTTTTTTACCTGCTCTGGGAGCTCGGGAAGTATTCTGATTCCCATTCTGGCCCTTTGTAAAATGGAAAGGTTCCAGAGTGACATGTGATGCTCCAGAGGGATTGGCCGGGGGATTACATAGGTCATCAGGGAGAGAAATGGTTCTTTGTAAATTTGTAGTAAGCATACAAATTATTATTATTCCTTTCCTCCCCCCTCCCCCCCACCCCTCACCCACTATGGAGTCCAACAAGAATTTTATTTGAATTTTATTAGTTTAGTTGGGGCTTAAAATCTGCCAACAACAAGGCGCAGCGTGCATCATCGCTCAACCTCCAGGCCTTCTTTCTAATAATACAGGATGCCACGAACGGAAGACACATGTGGGAGAGTTCCCCTTGGTCCAAGATGGAATGAACCAGGGGAGTGGGTGCACCATCCCCTCTCATAGGCCTTGGTGCACCAGGAAGCCATTTTGTCTCATCCCTCACTAGTGACCCCTCCATACTGGAGGGGTCACCAGTCTCCCCCCCCCCCCCCACCGCGGCAAAGTCATCCAAGCAGCTGGCTAATGAATGGAGCAACTATCGCATCGAGTATAAGCCCTCTTCAGTCAAAAAAAAAGTTAAATGCACGCAGGCCAACTAAGGTGCTAAGACTAACCATGAGGAAGAAACAACAGGCCCGGGCAAAGGCTCACAGGGAAATATTACTTAAATCTTCCTTTTGACTGTGTAAATTCATAATGTAGTGAAAAACATATGTATACATGGAAAATAAAAATGTTACATAATATTACATCTAATGTGATGTTCATGTTTGGTTCAAAAGCTAGATCAGAAAAGTGTCATGCTTGATATTGGAGTTCAAGTGGATTTCATTTGAATGTTCCAGTCATCTCGTAACTTTTAATTGTTATTTTGTATTTGCAGGTTTGTTTTTCTGGTGAGGCAGATGGTAATTTGGTCGATGAAACATCTTAGAGAAGGACCTCCCCGACTGCCAGAAGGCACAAATAAAATTTCCTGCCAAGGTGATTGTGTGGTCTGTCATATTAGCCATGTATATTGGAAGATTTGAGAATGTAAAAGGTAATCAAAATCAAGTCGAATATCGTGGCATAATTGATAGACGTCTTCTCACCAGCTTCGTGAGTGTCTACCAGATAATGACTATATTTTTACGCCAGATGGAGCTCCATACCACACAGTCCAAAATGTTAAAATCCATTTGGATAATTGGCTTGAAAACAGTCCAGATTCAAATCCTGTGGAATGTTTGTGGAAAGATATGAACGACGAAATAAGCCCAGTAGTATGTAGCATAAAAATCCTGAAATCAGCGAAATGGCCCATCAGTACATGTTGCTCCAGTGAATAAGGATGGTTACTAGTGTGTGTGTGTGTGTGTGTGTGTGTGTGTGTGTGTGTGTGTGTACATATTTTTTATATAGATGCACATAGATTTATATATATATATATATATATATATATATATATATATATATATATTTATATTTATATATATACATATATATGTATGTATGTATGTATGTGTATGTGTATGAGTGTGTGTGTGTGTCTATGTAACGGAAACTAGTTGCCGCTCCTTTTAGATAACGTGTGTATTCGGTAAAAATATTGTAGTTCCCCAGAAAAATATCTTGCGCTATAAAGAAAACGGGATATTTTAATGGTAAACATACATAGCAGTAGCAATCATTAACACCTCGAGGCGCAGTCACTATCATTTATTTTATCCTTTCCCTTACCTGTATAACATCAGTATAAATTGACATTAACATTTCCTTACTGCTAGTAACGCCCATATTAGCCTCATTGTTATACACACACACACACACACACACATATATATATATATATATATATATATATATATATATATATATATATATATATATATATATATATATATATGTATATATATATATATATATATATATATATATATATGTGTGTGTGTGTGTGTGTGTGTGTGTGTGTGTGTGTATACACGTATATATATACATATATATGTATACATATATGTACATAAATATATACATATATATGTGTGTGTGTGTGTATATATATATATATAGATATATATATATATATATATATATATATATATCCGTACAGTAACTCTTACCACTATTTCAATAAAATTGTTCTTGTTATCATGATCATCTTTTTTATCATTTTATTATTGATAGTGTTATTATTATCATAATTATGGGTATCATCATTTCATCTGAATTTTTACCACCTTCATTCATAACTCTTTGTTTTATCGTCATTACCATTTTTGCTATTTTATTATTTACGTCTACATTATTAATATTAGTAGTAGTATCACTGTTATTAATCTGATTGTTTATTATTATTATTATTATTATTATTATTATTATTATTATTATTATTATTATTATCATTATTATTGTTGTTATTATTATTATTCCGATTTATATTATCATTATTATTACTATTATTATTTTTATCCATATTAATATTATTACTATTATTGGTTGTAGTAGTAATAGTAGTATTACTATTATTGTTTTAATACCATTATCATTATTAGCATTGTTGTTGTTGTTATTGTTGTATTTTTTATTGTTGTTGTTGTTGTTGTTGTTGTTTTTGTTGTTATTATTATCATTATTATTATTGTAATTATTATAATTGCTGGTATTTTCAGCATTATCAATGTTACTATTAAATTGTTTTCTCATTCCTTTTCTTAATATTATCATTATTGTTACTATCATTATTATCATTATCATTTTTATCATTGCTGTCATCATTATGATTATTACCGTTATCATTATTATTATTATTATTATTATATCATGAATTGTATCATCATTGTTATTATTACCAGTATCTTTATTATTATCGTTATCATTATCATTATTACTATCATCATCATCATTTGTGCTTTACTTATTGTTATCATTTTTATCACCATCATCATATTATTTCTATAATAAAAATTACTATTATTTTCATCATTATATTTTTTTCTGTTATATTTGTTATCATTATTCTTATTCTTATTTATTATTACTATTATTATTGTTATAATTATCATTATTACGATCATCATTCTTAATTTTATTATCATTATTTGCATTACTATTGTCATTATTATCACCAATATTATTATTATTATTATTATTAATATTATTATTATTGTTATTATCATTATTGTTATTATTATTATTATTATATTATTATTATTATTATTATTATCATATTATTATTATTATGACTATTATTACTATTATTATTAGTAGTAGTATCACTGTTATTAATCTGATTGTTTATTATTATTATTATTATTATTATTATTATTATTATTATTATTATTATTATTATCATTATTATTGTTGTTATTATTATTATTATTCCGATTTATATTATCATTATTATTACTATTATTATTTTTATCCATATTAATATTATTACTATTATTATTAGTAGTAGTATTAGTAGTATCATTATTATTATTGTTATAATTATCATTATTATCATTATTATCATTATTAGCATTGTTGTTGTTGTTATTGTTGTATTTTTTTATTATTACTAATTTCATAATTTCATTATCATTATTATTAAGAGTATCGTTATCATTTTTACTTGTTATTAGTATTATTATTATCAATATTATTATCATTTTTGTTATCATTATTATTATTATTGTTGTTGTTGTTGTTGTTGTTGTTTTTGTTGTTATTATTATCATTATTATTATTGTAATTATTATAATTGCTGGTATTTTCAGCATTATCAATGTTACTATTAAATTGTTTTCTCATTCCTTTTCTTAATATTATCATTATTGTTA
>NC_061836.1:23161960-23166960 GCF_019202785.1 Penaeus chinensis
CACAACTAGATGCTTCGACTGTAGTCAATGGACAACTTTTTCTAAAGTGTTATGCAATTCTTTTGGGGGATAGATGCCTTTATTTTAGGTGACCAATATCATTATTTTAAATAAGGCAATAAATATGTTTTTTTCTCAAGGCTATACAGATATTTCTTTCAGTTGATGAATGTTTTTTTAATCTGTAATGCGACATCTGTTCTTCTTTAGGGAATTGATACCTACTTTAAGGTAGCAGATATTTCCTATTAAGGTGCCATATAACTTATTTTAAGTTGTTAGATGTCTTTCTTGCAAGCGATAAAAACGATCCATTTACGCGACAGGGTCTTAATTCTTAGGTGACAGACGATAGCTATCTTTCTTGTAGGCGATAGATATCTTCCTTTTAAGCACTTAGGATGATAAGACGTTTTTCTTTTAAGCGAAGATACTTTTCTTTAAGATGATAGATACCTTTATTCAGGTGGTAGATATCCTCCTTTAAGGCGAGAGGAACCCTTTCAGATACTCCATTTTATGACAATGGATACTTTTTTTTATCCGATAGATGCAGATAATTTCCTTGTGGGTGACTGATGCCTTATCCTTTCTTGTCGGCCATAAATGTCAATATACGTCTTTCTTATAAATAACAGATGTCTTACTCTTAAGTAATAAATTAAGCCTTTTTTGGCAAGATGCCTTTGATGCTCGTGATGGATCTCTTTCCATTAGGTAACGAAAACCTTTTATTTAGGCTATTAATGCCTTTCTGTCAGATACTTTTCTTTAGGTAGTGAATATATCTCTTTTGTATAAGTATACTTTTCTCTTAGGCAGTTGATTTTTTCGGTAATTATACATTTCCTCTTAGATGTTAAAATCTTTGTTTTAGGCTAGAAATTTTTCCTCATAAAAACCTTGCTTTTTAACTGATAGAATTTTTTTTTCTTTCTTAAACAGCAGATGCCTTCCTTCAAGGTGATAAATGTCTTTCTTTTGCGAGATAGATACTTTCTTTTCGGCATTAGATGCCCTATCTATTGTTTATGCAATAGATATGCATGTCTTTACATTTTTTCTTTTGTTTAGATCAATGTTGTTTTTTACTGGGACTCATCTTGGTTTAACATAAAATATTGTATTTCCCTCATGACCTTTTTTTTGACGTCTATTGTACAATGGTCAGTAGTATTCTTTGATGAAATATCCATATTGCACGCAGCATACATGCTTCATTAATATTTGTTTTGTGTATGTAACAGCTATCTTTCTCTTCCATTTCTTTTCTCTGAGTCGATGACTTTAACAATAGTAGTCACACAAGGAAATTAAAAACCATTGGATTATTCATACGTATAATTTCATGAATGTCGTAAAGTCTGCGACAAAAAATGCATCATATATGTACAAAGCAGTAGTAATCTGTGCAATAAAAATCTCGTTTTTCATGTTACAAATCAGTACAAAAGGAAAATAGTCCTCTTTATGAAGTTAGTCACACTTAACTATATTCTAAGAGTTTGTTGCTCTTAAACGTAAACCATTCATGACGTTGAAATATGGAAAAAAGGGAAAGAAAAGAAAGGAAAAAAATAAAATAATATTACATGGAATGATAACTTTGACATAGGCTTATATATACTACATGTTGTTTTGATTACAATGAGGGATGAAGGTGGACGTCTCACGGATGCTTCCAAATCGCGTCTCTTCCAAATATAATCTCTAGTCTCCAAGCTGGTAAATTGACTTTATATTTCAGTGAATTATTTCTCCACTTTGTCTCCGTTCAGTTTAGAAGCTTTAGGCTTTAGAAGCATCTGAGAAACATCTGTATTGTGGTAAAAAAAAAAATTAACCTGATGATCAGATGAAGTGCTGCATTTCAACAGTGCTATGACGAGCTAGCCATCCATAACACATTGCTTACCTGATATGTCTTAATAATCATAGAATTAAGGAAATCACCGACTTATCATTTATATTTATTGAACATCTGCTATGCGATTTTTTTCTATCTTAGTTTTTCCTACGGCGACGTTATCTGGTCAAAGGTTGATATTGTTGTTGTTGCTGTTGTTGTTATTTCGGAACATCCTGAATGACCCTATTTAAGTAGGGGAAGGAAATAAGGATAAAATATAATGCTGAAAATACATTGAACCAGCAACCATCTAGCGGTAAATATTTCAAAGATGTTACACACACCAGAACCTAAGAAACTTAATTGAGAGTACTGAGTTTGAGAAAACAGTTATATATACTGTACGTTTGTAAGTATGTATATATATATATATATATATATATATATATATATATATGTATATACACATATGTATATGTGTGTATATATTTATATATATATATATATATATATATATATATATATATATATATTTATATATATATATATATATATATATATATATATATATATATACATATATATACACATATGTATATATATGTATATATATGTGTATATATATATGTATATGTATATGTATGTATGTGTATATATATGTATGTATGTATATAGGTATATATATATATATATATATATATATATATATATATATATATATATATATACATATATATCACTGCCTTTAACAGACTTTGCCTGGATTAATATTTTGAAGTGGTAAAAAGTCTGAGTCACTGAATTAAAGGATTGGATTAGATTATCGTTTTCACCGATTAAAGAAAGTTTGTGCTATTATTCTGTATATGTTTTATTTAAGAAACAAGTAAATTTGGCCCAAAAGGAATCTCAAGAATCTCGAAGATTCTGTTTTCATTTAAGTTCTTTCTCCAGCTCTATATTTTGGTCTCATATAGTTCTGGTCACCGTAATAACCTGAAAACCAGTCTGTGCAGCATCTTTTTACTCAGGATTTTTTTTTTAAGTAGCCCATATGCTGGAGCCAAGGCAATCATAAGTATGAATTACTATTCAAAAGCAAACTAGTAAAAATACATCATATACATTTATTGAAGTAAATCAATGTGTTGACACCGTTTTAGAGCGCTTCCATGAATTTGAGAATTTGAGTCTTATATTCTTAGTGATTGGGCCTAGATTTATTCTTACAATAATATTAAAACATAATATTCTTCTCAAAGTCATTACCACTTCAAAGCAGCCTGTCGAGGAAAGATAGAGTGAGGCTACTCATGTTGAGGCAAAGTTAAGTTAAAGGATTTGGGAGAAATAGTGGAACACTGCATACTTCATGTAGACGTGTAATGTGTTTGTTTGAGGCGTAAAAGGAGGGTAGCAGAAGCTGGCGGGAAACGACGAGGGCGTTCGAAGATTCCGGAAAAGGAGCAAATGTGAGATCTGAAGCCTCTTGGGGAAATGTTCGAAGGAGATTTTGACAAAAGAGCCATTGGACTTGGAGGACAGATGCTGCAGGTAAGCTTGAGAAGTATTCATTGAATCCAAAAGCAGAAGGGAAGGGGAATATGTTAGGGGCAACTGTCAGAGGTTGATATCTGAGGTAGGTGTTAGAGGTAGGCGTAGGTGTTAGAAGTAAATGTTGAGGATGATTAGAGTGCGGAAGATAAGGGCAGTGCTTTTCATGATATCTAGAGTAATACGTTTAAATCATACAACATACAACATACATGATCCAAAAAAATACACTTGTGGGTCGAAGAGTCTACATGAAAAGCTGGCTTTGTGCATAAAGTCTCTCCTGTTTTATTATCTTTTTTTTTTTAAATCATACATTGTATTATCATAATTAAAGATAGAAGATACAGTGCCACTTACGCTAAGAGAAAAGGGATGTACGGGAGTCCTAGATGAGATCGCTCTATGGCATTGGAGGCTTCGTAAATAAGGAGGAAGTCTCGCGATCAGGGCTAAGTTTGTAAGAAAATAGACTCCACAGACATTAGTAAAGAGACATCACGATATGAAGGGAAGAAACGGCATGATATGAGAAAAATACACCGAGAATGAGAATGCTAAAATCACAATCACAAAGGATTGTAAGGGTTTAAATGTCTCTACATTTATAATGTTTTCACACGAAATCTGATATGTCTTATTACGTAAATATATTCTGATAGCTTCTCGAAGCACAAATAAAAAATAGACAGTGCGTTTAAATGGTTTAATTTCATAAGCTGAAGATCGGAACCGTGGTTATGATGAATGATTAGTTAGCTGAATAATTAATGAGATTATCTTCTAACACGCAAGAGTATAGTATTACATTGGCAGCTATAGGTTACTCTTTGTCCAACCGTTACACACGTTTGAACTCGGCTGAGTTTGAAAATACCTCTTGCTCATTGGTTAAGCATTCCACCCAATCAGCAAGCAGCATTTTCTCGTGATCAGTGTACATCTGACCTTGCATTATTGTCCCCAAACACTCTGACACTTATGCGCTAGTAAGTCACAATAATGAACCATGAAGAAGAAAAATAACCCGGAAGGATAAACAAACTGGCGGAACAACATCAATGTCGAAGCTGACGCTGAGGAGAATATTTCGAACACTTAACTTTACTGTGAGGAAAAAACTACATAAAAATAGAAAATGTTTCTTTGAGTACCCATGAGATATATATATGTACAGATGAGTGTTCAGATTTGATGAGAGTGGGTCACTGTGTATTTGGAATTTTCTAACTCACTAAAATGACGTTGAACATCCAAATTCGCTTTCACAGTCCCGGTGTTTCATCAAATATGAACATCCATATTTAATAATCAGAATCTTTATGCGTTTAATTTAATTGAAATCTAATCCCTTAAGCAACATCTACGGGCCAATTATATGTTCAGTTGTATTCAAACCGACTTGTATCTAAGGTATGATTGCACACGTCTTCCTGTATCGAAAAGAAATGGGAGTGATATGGTTGAAGGATATTCTTGAAGGAGATTCAATACAAAGAGTTTCATTTTCTCTATTGACTAAACAGTAATTCTTGCTGCATCTTGATACCGCAGCTCCATTAGTCTACCTTAAAATACATATTACAGCACTTTAAGC
>NC_061836.1:23199460-23204460 GCF_019202785.1 Penaeus chinensis
GCAGCAATCAGCTCACCGTGTCCCTCAGAAACCTAAATGTTATTGTCTTTCACCGTCGTATTTGAGGCTGGTCATCTCACGCCCACCGCATTAGCCACACGTGAGGAGTTACACTGCAATTAATATCTTACACGACAATTGCCACGGCTGTCCATCTTCTAACTGTTTCCCCGTCCCTTTTACGACAATTCATTATTTTCCCCCGACTGAAGGATATATGCAGCTTTCTGACCCTTCCCCCCTTCTATCCACCCTCTCCCTCTCGCAGAACAAGAGCTAAATCAATTTTATGAGAGATGATGGATGACTAAGTGGATCAGAGCCTGACCTTATAAGACCGAAATGTCATTAAGCCAAGAAGGACCTCCATCTGACCCCAACATAAATGCATTCGATACAATTGCTAAAAACCGTACCTTTAAATATGAACTTTATCTGTGTGTATTTCAAATCTTTCTGAAGTATGGTGCTACAGTCACATGCATTTTTTTCCTTTTGAAAGACAAGTAGGCAGACAGGCGTGACGAAATTCGCATACAAACAACTACATAACAAAACCGGGCACTGCACACACACTCAATCACAAGCTTCAAAGCGCACAAGGCAAACACCAGAGCAAAGGCCCAAGCATTTGGCCGGCGAACAAGCAGCCCAAACAACACAGGAAAAGTGTTATGGGAAAGATGAAAGCCACAAAGGGCAGGCAAGACGCCGCGGGTAGTGTCGGATCCCATCTTAGCGCGGGATTGGATCGCGGGGCGGGCCGGCGGGGGTCAGGCCGGGGGGTCGAGGGGGGTCAGAGCCACTTCCTGAAATTGGTTTGATCCCCCGTCGTCTGCCACCCACAATTGTGTAAGCGATCCTATGCTTATAGCAAAACTATATATATACATATATATATATATATATACATATATATGTGTATATATATGCATATATATATATATATATATATATATATATATATATATATATGTATGTGTGTGTGTATATATATGTATATATTTATATATACATATATGTGTGCATATATGTATATGCATGTATATATATACATATATATAGAGAGATAGGTATATATATATATGTATATACATAAACATTTGTGTGTGTCTATGTGTGTAATTGTGTGTGTATGTATGTATATATGTATGTATGTATGTATGTATGTATGTATGTATGTATGTATGTATGTATGTATGTATGTATGTATGTATCTATGTATGCATCTATATGTGTGTGTATATATGTATGTATATGTATATATATATATATATGTCTGTGTGAGTGTGTGTGTATACGTAGATATATATATATATATATATACATATATACATACGTACATACATACGTGTGTGTGTGTGTGTGTGTGTGTGTGTGTGTGTGTGTGTGTGTGTGTGTGTGTGTGTGTATATATATGTATGTACGCGCGCGCGAACGAACAAACACACACACACACACACACACACACACACACACACACACACACACACACACACACACATATATATATATATATATATGCCATAATAAAGGTTTGTCTGAACCAAGCCAGTTATTTTCAGCTGCTCATCATGAAATAAACAAGAGGCTAGTTAGAGTGTTCTAGTGTCGGCGTCGGCTTCGGCATCGGGTCTTATTCAGGAACAGTCACACGAGCGCTATTTTCAGCATCATTTTTTTTAATGTGATCAGCCATTCGATGTTACCTTGCGAGCGATTTCCCAACCTGCTGGTCACACGGGCGAACCGAACCATCGCTTATCCGTTCGATTTAGCAACAAAAATGGCGTCTACGGTTGCCCGCGCGGCCTTCCTCGCAAGTTGTTATCTACTTGAGAAATGGAGGCACAAGGATTACTAAAACGGCGTATGTGCATTCCTTCGTGATTGCAGAGTAGGAATAGTTAAGGTGTGTATCATAATCTGCCGTAAGAACTTCTTTTGAAGGATGGGTAGAAACAAGTTATTTTGAGGAACTTGGAAGGCGCTCGTATGTAAACAATGATGACGTCAGGGATACTTTCAAAATTGACTTTCGTGTAAAAATAACAAACACTTGAAATTATAGGCTTATAAAATTCAATATTTATTTAAAATTGAAATATATATGATCATTACCATTTGCGTAGTTGACTCTTCTTTCCCTGCCCGCTTCGCCGATTTCCAAACGATATCCGTCGTCCGCTTCTACTTGCCAAGTGATCAATTGGGAAGCTCGGAAGGAGAGGGAAGTGGAAAAGTTGAAGTTACCTTCGTGTGACTGCCCCTTTCGTCGTCATTCATGCTCGTCCGGAAACTCTGACTCCATCTCCTTCCGGACTCGTCGGATAAACGGATATCTGGCGCTGCTCTTTTGTTTCGGGTAATGGCGTCATTCGCTCCTTGGGATTGCCAGCCACTCTCGTTTTTTCTTCTTCTTTTTCTTTCCGTTCTTATATAATTCGGTCGATTCACTGCAATGCTTTTATTTTCTCCCTTTCATGTTCTTTTTCAAATATAAATAAATATTCCATCATACGAAAATATTCTTCTGGGAATAACTTTTATAATCTTTACATATTCATTCTGCTATCCTTATGGAAATTAACAGACGCACAGCACTCGTAAACACCCTTAAAAAAACATGCACATGTTTGTAAACGCAAAGGACGCAGATAAACATACATAATACATAATTATACAAATATATATATATAGATATATATATAGATATAGATATGTACACACACACACACACACACACACACACACACACACACACACACACACATATATATATATATATATATATATATATATATATATATATATATGATAATACATACATACATAAATGTATATAGATAGATATATAGATAGATAGATAGCTATAGATATATACATATATACATATATATTTATGTACACACACACACACACACGCACATACACACACACATACACACACACACACACATATTCATACAAACATACACACACACATACAAACACACATATTTATATGTGTGTGTGTATATATATATATATGTATATATATATATATAGTATATATATATATATACACACATATACATACATACATATATATACATATATATATATATATATATATGCATATATGTATACATATATATGTATATATGTATATGTATGCATATATATACATATAGATGTGTGTGTGTGTGCGAGCATTCACATGTTCCACTTCTGGATCCGAGGCCTCACTCCCTCCCTTCTCGAACCCCTTTGAATCCCGTGTCTGTGTGTGACATTTTCCACTTTTTTAACCCTCTTTTTTCTTTCTTTCTTGCTCGTTTGACTTTTGCAAATGTACACGTGGAGACTCAGTTTTATTAATTAATCACAGTTATATAAATGTTAGAAAGGGATTATGGGGTTTACAGCCATAAATTGCCTTTGAGTCCGTTAAAGAGAAATTCGTTGGAAAACAATTTTGAGAAACACGTGTGGAATCTCTCTTCGCGGAAAAAAGAAAAAAAAGAAAAAAAAGATTGACAGTCATATTCAGAAAGAAATTGTATCTGTTTTTCTAACTCCGTTTCGAGCGTTTGGTCATTATTGTTTATGACATCAACTTCCAGACTTTATTGTTCATGATATTTCAGATAGCACCGTTCTGTATTTGTATTTGGACTGGTTTTTGTTGTTGTTGATAATGATGTTGTTGGTATTGACTAAAATATTCACATTTGAAATATCTTATTTTCAGTTTCCCTGCATAATGTATAATACAGGAACCTAATTAGAAAGTACATAGTATTTGGAAACAGAGACGTTACTATGCAGCATTGTCCCCAGCTCGCTTGTTTACATTTCGACTTACTATCGTCATGCTGTCCAATATAGACCCTGCATTCGGTAAGGACGTCGCTCGCGTTGGTCTCGCGCTCACAGTTCTCCTGGAGCGAATGCCTCTTCAAAGGACCCCATTTGCTTAATATAAAATACAAAGTTAGGGTATTTGTCGATCAGATTACGGATTACGTGCTAAGGGTGTTATTCCTCACTGCTGGTTTGGGCGATTATTCCACACAGGAGGATGGCAAAAGCGCCCGTGATAGCATCTGTCAAGGGACGCGGCTGCGACAGGGACACGCGTGGATGGATGTAAATATGCGCTCCCAATTTCATGTGAATAGCCTCTTGCATGACTGGACTTCGCTGTGCAAACAACACATTGTATGCCCACGAAGGCTTCCGTTCACAGTTAGTGTGGATAGAGACATTCACTGTTGCAAATACATCGTCCCCGTGAGTTATGTGATGCCCTCGTCTTCTTGCTTTGTGTGTGTTAAATGCCCAGGTATTCAATAAAATAACTATGGGTTCATGTTTGCGTGTTTGTGTGTGTGTGTGTGTGTGTGTGTGTGAATGGATGGATGGATGGATGGATGGATGGATGGATGGATGGATGGATGGATGGATGGATGGATGGATGGATGGATGGATGGATCGATGGATGGATGGATGGATGGGTGGATGGATGTGTATATATGTATATGTATGTATGTATATATATATATATGTATATATATACATTATATTTGTTGCTTTTATGTACATATTATATTTATCATATTCCTCGTTCTGTTTACTAGGACATCTCTTAGCTATTCAGAATCGAACAATCCTTCACATTGTTTCCGTCCAATTCTTCGGGAAAATAGATTATACTTATTATATTTAGTTTTCAGTAAATAGAATATGCTATACATAGACTCATAGACTTTAATGAAAAGACCAAATTAAAAAAAAAATACAGTATAGTTAGTCAAAAGTAAGATCATTCCTTTTCTCATAATTTCGTGTTGTCTTTTTCTTACAATCGAAGAGCGACAAGGAAAGCCATATTTCCCCCCTTGACCACACGGCGCACAAAACAAGCAACATGAGCCTTAGACCCGCAAAATGCACGCGATCCCGACCGCCATTCAGTGTTCTATTTGCCCCCCCATCCACGTCAGAAGAGAGCTGAA
>NC_061836.1:23216960-23219460 GCF_019202785.1 Penaeus chinensis
CACACACACATACACACACACACACACACACACACACACACATACACACACACACACACACACACACACACACACACACACACACACACACATATATATATATATATATATATATATATATATATATATATATATATGCATTAATTCCACTGCTGGACATTGGCCTCTCTCAATTCACTATTGAGAGGTTATATGGCAGTGTCACCTTTGTGTGATAGGATACCCTTCCTAATCAACCGCGATTCGGCGAGCTAACACTTGAGCCACGGCGGTGACTTCCCCTACGACGCCTGCATTTGACTTCTCAAGGCGATATGTCGTTTTCTCGGGCTCGAGCCAGCAGTCAGAGCGCTGGCATTTTTACGACCGCCGCGACGGGGAATTGAACTCGGGATCTCGAGGGTCGGAGTCCAGTACTCTAACCACTGGACCATCGCGGCAGTGTGTATATATATATATATTATTTAATAACGCGTGTGACAAACAGACAGAGTAGGACGGGGAGAAACTTAAGCCGTCCTCACCACAAACGGGTTGAATGAGGCTATATTTCTATCACCTCGGAAAAAAAAAAAAAAAAAAAAAAAACACACACACAGAAGTCAATATAGAGAAGCAGGGAAGTGCATCAATATATATCCAAGAACAACAAGAGGAAACCTTTGAGGCTGTGAAATGCAAATCCATTATGTGCTTGCTACGTGGACTAGGTCAGCTCGGTTCCCCAAAATAACAGTCGCTAGCATATGCGCCGAGCTTATGACTTATGAATACTGGCAATCTGCAAAGCCACTTCGCTTCACTGCAGTATTATTTCAACACCATTTTCCTGTAGTCTTTTTGAACTGTTCGCTAGGGTGTGTGGATCAGTCTTTTGTGACATTTAATTCATTTTATAAAAGTAAATTCAAGTACACCTGTTACGCTAATTCTGGGCCTTTCTATCTATCTATCTGTATGTCAATCTCTCTCTCTCTATCTATCTATATATCTATCTATCTATCTCTCTCTCTCTCTCTCTCTCTATCTATCTATCTATCTATCTATCTATCTATCTCTCTCTCTCTCTCTATCTATCTATCGTTGTTTTTATAGATATTTGGGTAACGAACACCTCGTGCATTGTACTAATTTTTTGTGACTCCTGCGCGCGAAGTGAAACTATCAGGTGAGTACCATTTCCCTTTTATATACTGCGCATTAACAAATTCTTTATTATCGCCATCGTTATTATCTCATCTTCAAATACACTTTGAATGAGATTCCCGTCACAAGTTAATTATGAGGGATATATATTAATATTTCTTTAAATCTCTATGTGCTTCTTTCTCTGATATCCACTGGCATTTTTCTTCTAGTCATTTCACTTTTGACATTTTGCCTCCTGGAAATTTCATTCATGCTCCCACTCTATCGAATATTCGCTTTAGTTCACCAGCTTGTATTCAAATCTAACTCATGTTCGCTTTTATGGTGCCTACATGCGGAGTTATTTTTATTTTTTTAAATATTCTTCAAAACTATTTCAGTGAAATATAGATTGACTTTCCTCAGAATTTAGGAAGGCTTAGATATTTTCTCTCGTTCTCAAAATAGTTCGCTTAACCGTGGCCAGATGGCAAAACTCTTACAGTCATGCTACACTATCGATTGCCAGTATGTTCTGACAGGTACTTGAATCTTCCATTGCAGTTCATTCTGATTATAACTGGTAAATACGTTATGACAAGCCATCTGTCTACATTGAGGTTAATTATCCAACAGCTGCGTCGAGAGATGGCCAGGCGTATACTCCCAGTAAAGTTCGGCAGTTATAACTACTTCCTTTGCAAAGAAACACAGCTGGTAGTAACAGGAACGGAGGCTTTGGGACACAACTTTCGAATCGCCTTCAGTTCCCAACCGTTTAAGACTTCGGCCTTACAATCGAGGTCGATTCATCCAGCCTGCAAGGACGATTCACACAACACTTTTTATTCGAATACCGTTTATTTTTTTATTCCTATCATATAATACTTCAATTTTGATAATTCTTTCAGCCAGCTGCCGGTTGCTAGCTCGTTTATTCCCGCAAAAGAGCTGCCCAGACCAGAAGAGGACTATAAATGCAATTGAATAATTATAAATAACTGGGGGATAACCGCACTTTGACTAAATATTTCATTTTGGTTTACCTATGCAACTAGACAGAATATTTCAAAATGCTGCTGATTGTTTGTGAGATTCTGACGATTTATATATAATACTTTTGTAAAATTTGCTCTTACTGTTAACATTTCAGACCAATTTTTCCGATTTTCTTGCTCGCTGTTGAAGGCCGAAATCAAATATGAAAAGACTAAAGTTGTTACATAAAATTACAGCATAATTGTTGCATAATCATGCATATTATATCTTTGTAAACAGAATGTTCTGCTATATTCTAAGGAAAATGTAACCAATTGCCAAATCTCATATCTAATACTGTAAGCTTTTTTCCTACAAGAGTATGCATATTCTT
>NC_061836.1:23251960-23256960 GCF_019202785.1 Penaeus chinensis
TATGCGTGTGTGAATACGCACTGCACACAAATGAGAGTGTCTGTCGGAACGTTATACTCACGCCATGGTTGCAATCCAATTGGCAAAAAAGAGAAAAAAATCAACACCGGTTAATCGTTTCATGGCCCCAGTTAGCCTTCTAATTGTTTCCTAGAGCACCGGGAATTGGTTATGGCGGGACCTCTGTATCATTATTTCCCCTCTAACCCTCTCTCTCTCCATCAAGGTTAAAATCGCTTCTTTTATGAGACCCGTAGAATGGTTTCCGATCATTTAAATCTTGTTGTGGGTTGAACTTGTTGGATTAATTATTTTAGTGGCGTATTAAGTGAGATTTGTATCAGGTGGTGGTGGATTCTCTCCGTGAATGAGATAGGAAGACGCGCGTAGAGGGTAGAGCATCTGAAATCTTTTCGGTCGATTCCTTGAGTTACTTTACCTGTACACATTCCTCTCTTGCTGGTACACAGTCTTGTTTATCGTTATGATATAAATATAGCGAAAGTAATATGAACTGTTTTACGAGATGGCTAATGATTTGCACTTATCACTCTCGAAAGTTATAGAAAGGTTACTGTCTGTGAATTTCCTGTTTCGTGTGATGTGTAACATGTTGCTACTTATGACTTGGATATCGTGCATATGAACGGTGAACAGTTTTGGCCTGCAGGAACAAAATGGTAGTCAATTTCCAAGATGATATGGTTCACTTAAGACTACCCTAAGGCAAGTACAGTAATCTGTGGTTCCCGACAAGGTAAGAAAAGGAAAGGAACCATTTTTTGTACTTTGACCCACCTATGAGGGTACTGTAGCAGACGAACGAACCCATATGTAAATCAAAGGTCTATGAAAATGTATTGGTTATTCGTCTTCTTTCGAAATCTATCTTAAGGGGATAGTCTACTGTATAAACTTATTCTTCAGTGTTTTGGTGGTCTGCCTACGAGCATGAAAAAAAAAATATTTTTTTCCTGGAGGAAGATACTGGATATTGAATACTGGTTTCCATTCGTGGTGGAGAGGCAGACAGATATACAGAGATAGAGAGAGACAAAGACAATGACAGATAGACAGACAGAAACAGAGAAACAGAGACAGTGATAGAGACAGAAACAGAAAGAGAGAGAGAGAGAGAGAGAGAGAGATGGAGAGAAAGACAGAAAGATAGATAGATAGAGAAGGAGAGAGACAGACAGACAGACAGACAGACAAAGTTGACAGAATGAATGAAAATCCCTCCCCAGTCCTCATTTTGTCATTTATTTCCTCCTGTTCCTGCACCGCCCACGCATGGCATTGTCCACTGAACCTCACACAAAAAAGGACATAGAAACGTCATAACAGATTCCCAATTACTGCTGGGACAACGGGATATTTTTCTAACAAACATTGTTATGATTGTTTACAGGGATTTCGCGTGGGCGGCGTGGGCGGGGACAGGTTTTATTACAGTAAAAGCAATTAAGGCTTCGGAAGCAAAAATGAAAAATGGTCGATCATTCCATTCCACAGTAATGACATTATAGGCTGAAAGGTCATGGAAACTGCGTTAAAAATCTTGAGTACTCGAAAGTGAAAAAAAAAAATGGATGTGACGTTTAGAATAATCAAAATAAAACGCGAAATAAACATGAAATAATAGCCGATGGATATTTATATTTCATAAAGCAATTATGGACTTGTTAGTAAATCAATTCATCCCCCCCCCCCACACTCACTCCACAACACCCACCCCTCAAAATCCAGTCAAGAGTTTAAACAGTAATTATTAAGGTCAAAAGCCTTTAACAATGTTTATAATGTTCGAGAGGCTAATAGCACTACCCTCTAGGTCGAGAAAAAAAATTAGTGCTTTTGTGTGTGCGTACGTGTGCGTATTTGCGTGTGTGTGTGTGCTTACTGAAGCAGACAAGAATAGCTCACTGAAACCTATCATCACCAAAACAAAACATCATTCCTTTATAGAATTCATTTTAGTTATCGATATTGAGTAATAACCACTCGCTCGTTTCCGTTTATTTATATATATATATATATATATATATATATATATATATATATATATATATATATATATATATAACCCTTGACGTGATACTTTCTGTATGTCACGAGGTAAGAATCTGTGAATAAACGCCGACCGAATTAAATATATATATTTCACTGTCACAGAGCAGTCCATCCGATCTCTTTATCACGGTTAATAGATAATCCCTCGTTCATTGCAATCTTTTTTTTTACACGATCGCCCATCTCTCCACATGTTAATAATCCCGTTCGTTTCCGTGCATTCATTCTAACACGAATGCCCACCTCAATCAGCGTTAATCAACAATCCCTGGTTCGTTTCCTCTCATCGATCTTTCTTCATCTACCAGCGATAATCAACAATCCCTCGTCCGTTTCCGCGCACTTATTTTTACGTTCTCTCTCCACCTTGAGGCGACGGCTTAAAGAACGAACTCTAAGGACGTCCTTCAGAGAGGTTCGCGAACGTCTCCGCGCGTGCTGGGAATTCATCCGGCGCGGCCAGGGGCTCGGCCCTTCGGCGCGGGGCAGCCGTGCGTGCGAGGGGGGTGGAGGACCAGGTTCAGCCGCAGACAGACACAAGTGATAGAAAGGCAAAGGCAGTGTGTATGTGTGTGAATATATATAAATATGTGTGTGTGTGTGTGTGTGTGTGTGTGTGTGTGTGTGTGTGTGTGTGTACATATATATATAAACATATATATGTACACACACACACACACACACAGAAGAATAAAAAGAATGTTAAAATGATCTGCAAGAGCGGAAGGAAACAGGATGATAAGACAAAGAAGAGACTAAGAAGATAAGGGAGAAAGCTGGAGGAAGATGAAATATTAATCAACCGAAGACTGAATTCTTTGTTCTGGAATTGCCAAGAGAGAATGCAGAATTAGAAGAAAAAACAAGAATACAAACACAAGCCGGCTCAGTACATAACAAAAAAGTATATAGGTTGAATTTTCTCTGTTTTTCATATATATTTTCGACCTTAAAAAAAAAATAATAATAATGAAAAAAAATAAAAAAAATAAATAAAAAGAGGGGATCCAGATAATATGGGAAATGCGAGATATTTTTTTTTTTTTTTTTTTTTTTTATGTATCAGTTTCTACCGAATATTTCCTAAGATGAAAGTACAGGAGTAACATTTTCTTGACTCCCTGTATTCCGTTACATAATACACTTCGCTTCTACACTACATATCAATCGTTATAAAGCAGAATTGTGAGAATTACATATTCATAAGAAAAAATATATAAATATATAACTACCTGTTACTATCTTTAATCACAACTAATACAGCACATACTAGCTCAATACTAGCCACACACAGAAATTGTCATTTTAAATATACTATCAATATAACATTCATAAGCCATCCCTTTGCGACCCTATGGAGACCTGTGGAATAACTCGATATTACTAAACTTTACGGAGAGAGGGAAACAATATCCTGTTTATTCTCATTTTGTCGACGGAACAACCAGCTATCACTCAGAGTAGATTGAAGTTTAGGTTTACACAAGACTTAAGATGCCGAAATAGATTGAAACAATATTATACATTAAGATTTAATTGTAACTGTAGCTGTAAATTGGTATGATCGAATTCTAATCATTTACTGCTCTAACACAAACTCATGGACATACGCAGAATAGTAAATGTACTTAGTTAAGGCATATAATAAATCTCCTAATATGAATTTGTAATAGTGTATCTGTGATTATGTGGCCATGGCGATGCCTATGCTCGTTCGCTGATCTGAACCACATTTGTAACTCGCGGAGAAAAATCATTAATTTTAATGCCTCCGAGATACTATTACTTATTTATTTATTTTCCGATATTCCTTCTAAAAATAACGTGATGTTTAGAAACACTGAATCTTATGTTTGTTCTTAATTCAGCATTTTAGGAGTAAATATGTATTCCTGAAATCGTTCTTGCTTCAATTGGCTACATTTGCATCCAAGAAATGGCCAATCCCTTTCCTATGAGTAGCTACTAAAAACGAACGAGGGGCTGAATCGCTCGCGTATGAATCCTGCCCCCCCCCCCCCCCCGCCTTATTTCAGTCGTTCCTGAAGTCCTTCTCTTGCTCTCCTCTGCACGCAATACACACGCACACACACACACACACACACACACACACACACACACACACACACACACACACGTGTGTGTGTGTGTGTGGAGTGGGATTATGTTTGTTTGTGTGTGTGAGAGAGAGCGTGCCTGTGTGAGCATGTAAGCGTACATTTAGGTACGCAGAAAAGGTAAGTTAAGAAACTTCCTTCGAAGAATGGAATAGCAATAGAGAATACAAAAAGAGGCAGAAAAACGTGGGCGTCCCACTGACATACCTCTCGAGCAGGGCATGTACCCAAATTCGGTCAAGGCCTTAAGTGATCGGTAATAGAGAGACGAAGCCTAATAAAGTAGTAGGGGAGGCAGCTGGACGTAGGCATGATCTATATTAGCATCTCGTCCGCCAGGTAGCTCCAGGAGCCGCCACGCGACGCGCCATTGTTTACAAATGCGCCCTCAGTCCGCCACGGGTGGTCGCTTATACACCGGTACCCTGCTGTGGCGCCGTCCGTCCGATCGAAAAAAGGCAAAACGATCTTTACCACGACGACTAGGACTAGAATTAATACTACCGATAGTCGGGTATAATTAAAGGCATGGCCGGGATTTATCAGACACGTGAGTTTCTCCCTGGATTACGCCATTAATCGGCTTGTCAGAAACCGCACAAGGATTTGGCCGTCTGGCTCGGTAGGGGCGGGTGGCAAAGAATACAAGGAACGCTACCTGACCACAAGACGTCACTAAAGATATTCACTCTCACAGTACTCTTATCCACACTCGTACTCCCTCGACTACAGTGTCCCCACCTCCAGGCCCACATGCCACATTAGGATACATTGCCAATGCCCTACTTCACACGTACCCGACAGATTCCT
>NC_061836.1:23279460-23281960 GCF_019202785.1 Penaeus chinensis
ATATAAACAAATTCATAAATGAAGAATACTTTTGAAATTAGCCCCCACCTCGCCTCTCGCCTCCTGCCCTTAGGGAAATTCAAGTCTAAAATGATGATTTGTCCCTCAGGGTGGGTGGGTATCCGACGGTGGCTTTTCATTTCTTCCTTTCTGTATAGACATAAGTGCGTGGGCATGCGTGGGCCTGTTTACGAACGCGTAGGGGCTTTGCGCATGCGTGTGGGAGTAAAAGCGTCTGTGCGTGTGGATATATTTTGTGAATGGATGTGTTTACGTTAACACAGGATTCTCAAATTCCTTCATCTTTCCTGTTACTTCTTTCATTCCCTGTCTTCTTTCTTTACACTCAGGCTCTTATGGATTACCATCAAAGTAATCGTGTTTTGTTCCTCTTGCTCGTGTGGCGTGGGATGGAAAAAAGGAAAGAGGAAAAATTGAGTCAGGGAGAGGCAGCCGAAATAAGTTCATCTCCAGACGAGTTGAAAAAAACTATCGGAAATCCCGTGAGAATGGCAGCGGGAAAGAAAGAATGAAAAAGAGAAAACGAAAAAGCTATGAGAAAGATGTTGTGGGTGAAAGAAAGAGAGAGAGAGAGAAAGGGAGACACAGAGAGAGAGAGAGAGAGAGAGAGAGAGAGAGAGAGAGAGAGAGAGAGAGAGAGAGAGAGAGAGAGAGAGAGGCAGCGAGAGAGAGAGAAGAAAAAGGAGAGAGAAAAGGAGAAAGACAGAGTGAGAGACAAATAAGGAATGGCAGAGAGAAAGATACCAGCAGACAAACAGACAACCAGACAGGGAAAAAACAACCAGAACCCCCCCCCCCCCCCCGCCCCGAGTGCAAAGACCTTAAATCACAGAAGAAGCAAGAAAGAAAAGAGGAGCTGATCGCAGACGCCTGGAAAGAGGTCGACGTTTGGCCGAGGTCATGATCTGGCGCAGGACCAAGCAATCTTGACCCAACTTTTATGGCCTGGAGTTGAAATGGCAATTGCAACCGAGCGACTCTCTTTCCTTTAATCCTTTCCTGGTTTCCTTTTTTTATTTTTATCTTTATTTTTCGATTCGTAAGTGTTTTGTGTTCATTTGTTGCGGTCACTGGTTCTGAATTTTCCTTGTTGTCAATTGAACTTCAATGCTCATATATATTACTTTCTTTTGAGATGGACAGAAGTTCGTGTAATATTTTTTTTTTCTCTGTTTTCAGTGAAGTCTAAGATCCTGCTAAGTACAGGTAATTTACCGAAAGAAAAAGAAATCTCTGGTTCATTTTATCGAAATAAAAAGATATGGTAATGCTGATAATCTAGGATTTAGAAATACATATAATAAAGTCAGTTTTCCCGTGAAATTTCAGGCCAGTTTTATATTGAAAGAAAAACAGCAAAAAAAATGTACCAAAAAATACAATTTTAAAAAATCTTCTAAAAAGATCACATCACAGGTCTCTTGAATCGGACATTGTTGATCGGCTCAAGAATCAAATATTCATATTATCAACGACCACGACAACATTTGAAGTGAAAAAATATCCCACTAAAAAAAAGCTTATTATGTATGTCTGTATTTTCTGCTTCTGCTCTGTCTATCGACCTGATTGTATATTAACCCATTCGCCCCGAATTTATGTTCTGTCCCCTGTATTTTTTGGTGAATTTTGTTACATACAGATGGCTCCACATGTGCTCAGCCGGCAAGGAGTCTATCAGTAGGCCTTAGTGTGTGTGTGTTTGTGTGTATGTGTGTGTGTGTGTGTGTGTGTGTGTGTGTGTGTGTGTGTGTGTGTGTGTGTGTGCATGTGCATGTATGTATGTGTGTAAGTGTATGTGTGTATATGTATATATGTATATATGTATGTATGTATATATGTATGTATGTATGTATGTATATAGGCACATACATACATATACTCATGACAACATGCACGTGTGTGTGGCAAAGCATACATTAGTCCCAGCTCCTCCGCGGGATCTGAGTCGCGGATCAAGCCTGAGCGAAGTGCGTCGCCGGCGTCTCCTCAGCCTAATCTCCGTGACGTATGACCCCCGGGCCAGACGCCGACGAACTTATGCTCCATTTTTCTCTCTATTTCAATTGTGTTTTTAATACTAGCTTGTGATACGCAGTTGCACAAAACCGGCTCGGACCTCGCACACCACATAACACACACACACACACACACACACACACACACACACACACACACACACACACACACACACACACACATAGACACACACACTCATGCATGCACAAATATATATATATATATATATATATATATATATATATATATATATATTTATATATATGTGTATATATATACATATATATACATATATGAATATATATACATACATATATATATATATATATATATATATATATATATATATATATACATATATATGTATGTATATATATACACATATATATATATATATATATATATATATTTTGCTCCCATTACTAGTCGAACCGACGTCTTGAAAACCTCCTGAAGCGGC
>NC_061836.1:23286960-23289460 GCF_019202785.1 Penaeus chinensis
TGGGGGGGGGGGGGCAAGTCTTCTTTCTCTCCTTCATCATTTATAAACAGTTTCCCTTCAGCGACCCGGTCCTGTAAAGTTAATAACATAATCCTGTTTTCTCCCCCGTGCAAGCTTTTTTTTTAAGAAGACGTTTACAGGTTTCTCTCCAGATTTTACGTTGTTATAAAGTGATTTTTTTCACTTTATAGTATGTCTCCCTGTCTCGTTTAGCTAAGTATCTGAATTTCACGGTCCCGGATTTCGCCCGTACTTAGAAAAAAAATATAATTTTACGGTCTAACGCAGTAATTTCTACTTGTCAGTTCACGACGCAATTCCAAGGCTGAACGGAAGTCATTAGGAACCTACAACTGCAGTCCATATCTTATTTACAAAATTCAGTCGCGTGCAGCTAAGATCTTAAGAATTCCTTTTGAGATATAACAGACGTCAAAATCGTTTAATTCGCTTCTGATCAAATCGAAATACGTTTGCTTTCGTACGTTTGTTGATTCAATTGACATAATGATACGTTCGTTAAATGACATACAGTTATTTCTTACAAATCTAATTACAATTTCACAAAATCAAACCTAAAACAAGATTGAGATTAAAGCTTCATCGATAAAATGATAATACTATTTTCAAGACAGATTGGGGAATCCACGCATCTAAAGAAGAAAGAAAAGATTATATCACTTTAGTATTCCTCATGAACTACATGCAATTACACAGTTCGCGTGTTTCATACTCTTCAAGTGAAATGTGGATCTTTCCAGACATTAACTGGTACCTGATGTTCTGGCCGAAACTCCTTAATGGTAAGCGTTTATCAGAGGAAAAGACGCTCATATTTATTCAGATTTTTTGAAGTTAAAAGAGAGAAGAAAAAAATAAGGAAAACGCAGCTGAATAATTAAGAAAAACATATATTAATCTTAGCTTCGTTTGGTTATCTAAATATATCTTTCTCCTGTCGTAAGCTATTTTTGGCTCAGTAATTTAAGTTTAAGTAAGTTAAGTGCCCTGAAGCGTGTTATTCGCTATCAAATAGAGCGGCTACAGCAGCTTCCAAAACAGACTTTTAACATTGGTAAACATATCGCTCACAAATAAATGGAGAGTGAATGAATTCGTGGGGATAAATGTGTATGTGTTCTGTGTGTGTGTGTGTGTGTGTGTGTGTGTGTGTGTGTGTGTGTGTGTGAATGTGTGTGTGTGTGTGTGTGTGTCTGTGTGTGAATGTGTGTGTGTGTGACTATGTGTGTGTTTTACCTGGAATACCTTATATGTATATGAATAGTAAATATTTTTCCCCAACTCTGAAATCCATTTTCTTAAGTCTCTCAATCCAGCAAGATTCGATCAACCGGGACTTAGCAAAGGGGAGGGGAGGGGGAAGGGGGGGAGCGGGGGAGGCATTTAAGCGGGGGGATAGGAGGATAGGAAAGAGGAGGGAAGAGGCTAGAAGAGAGGTGTAGAGGGAAGGAGAAGGGGTTTATAAAGAAATAGAAGGAGTGAAAAATAAGACTAATCGGGGGAGGAGGAGGAGGAGGGTGGGTGAAAAAAGGAAAAAAAAAAGAATCAAAGGAAGAAAGGAAGAGAGGGAGAAAGAAAGGAGGAAGAGGAGGGGGAGAAGGATGTTTTCCCGCGGCCGTCATCAAACCGCGCTCACAACATGACCTCGCCTGGACCCGCCGGGACCTCGAAAACAAATGCTGGCGTGATAGATTCCATTAGCTCCGAGAGGCCCTCAATACAGCGGAATTATGCCAACTTGATCTTAGGGAGAGCGGAGGGATCACCCGTGGGGCTGGGGGAGGGCGGGGGGAAGGGGTTGGCGAGAGGGGTGTGGGTACGGGGAGGGGAGAAAGGGAGAGGGGAAGGGGGAGGGAAGAAAATGACTCGGGAGGAAATGAGGAACACTCGATATATATGCTTATATTCCCACGCAAAAACACAAACACGTATATTATCGTTTATTAGCATATGTGTATATATACATGCATACATACATGCACACACACACACACACACATACACACACACACACACACACACACACACACACACACACACACACACACACACACACACACACACACACATATATATATATATATATATATATATATATATATATATATATATATTTATATATATACATATATACACACACACACACACACACACACATATATATATATATATATATATATATATATATATATATATATATATATGCGTGTGTGTGTGTGTGTGTACGCTAGTAAATATATATTCAATATGGATTTATATTTCTGTGCGTCTGTATGTCAGTACGACTAGCATTGTATGGCTATTTCCATCTTGTTCACTGCATTAGTTTTAATCACTCAGCTTACTTTGTTCTTGATGTCTTTGAAACACACAAGCCTCTCGTGATACAATCTGGTAACACGTATGCACGCGCATACATACAATTAATGGACACGCACGTATATACTTGGAAATGGATATGAAAATCTAGGAAACTGAT
>NC_061836.1:23291960-23296960 GCF_019202785.1 Penaeus chinensis
AGCGAGGAATGCATGAGGGGGGGGGGGAGGGGTATGTGTTTGTAAAAGGAATCACGATTGTGTGATTCGCCTGCGTTTTTGTAGTCTATTGAAGTTATTGTCATATCACGTGTTACATGAGCGGACATTGCAGGGGATAATTGGCATCTGTTTTCCGCTCATTCGGATTTGCTTTACGATATACGCTCAATATTTCGTGGTGCTGGGATTCATTAACTCATGAATCGAACGCGACTAATAACTCGAACATGCAAGTGCGTAACTGAAAATCTATACGGTGTGTGTACATATATGTGCTTATAAAGATATATATATATATATATATATATATATATATATATTGATAGGTAGAAAGATAAATAGACAGAGAGACAGAAAGATAGTGAGATAGACAGATATATAGTGAGATAGACAGATAGATAGTGAGACGGATCGATAGGCAGATAGATAGACAGATATATAAATAAATAGATAGACAGGTATCAAGCTACATCGATAGATAGAGAGATACAGGAATGCATAGATAATAATATAGTGAAACTAACCCATCATCACTTCCCCTGGATTCGAGATATTACGCATCGCAGATATAACACAACCCAGTCCATTGCCAAACGTAATATCCACCACCGGCAAATGGGATCTATAAAAGTCTCAGCGATATTATTGGCTCTAGTTCTTATTAATCAGTCTTTATTAATCAGTATTAATCACTGCCAGATGTACTTGGGGTAACAGAAGCGATGGGACGAGAACGGCAAGTATTGAAATTGGTATTGTTATTATTGGTGTCGCGTCTCATTCTCCATATATGTCCCCGTCCCTTTGTCTGTGTGTTTCCTTGAATTATCCGTCGATTTATTTTCATTATTGTTATTCCCTATAAGTGTGTTTGTATTGGGGGGGGTCCTATTTTTACCTAAGGGTATGGTGTTCGTTTGTTTATGTGTTTATTTGTTTGTGTCGTCGTGTGTTTGTTTGTGTGCGGTTGTCTGCGTATGTGTATCAGCGCGATTGTGTGTTTGCCTGTATGTATATCTGAGTGTGTCTGTGCCTGTGTGCGTGGCCCTTTGAAAATACGCTTTTCTTGACAATTAACTCGTATGAGGTCTTGAAGCACCCACTCGGAGCGCAAGTTAAGAGAGTCAACACTAGACCCCGGCTCTAATGTCCCGGCAAATGAGTACCAGCTATGAGGATTAGCGAGTCACGTAACTCCACTATAAGAATGAAGAGCTTAAAAGAAGACTGATTTATATGCTTTCGGCGTGGCGGCTGTACGCGACAACAGCACCGTCTATTCCTTACTCATTTCTTAAGACAAAAAAAAAATATAGGCACGAACTCCTGTTTGGGTGGTTGGGAGATGGGGGAGGGGAGGGGAGTATCCAAGGAGAAAGGGTAGCTAATAATACCTCGTGTGTGCCTTACGGACCTTGAAAGTACTGCCACTGAATTTCAAAACATGAACGGAGGTCATCTCGTCCTCCAGTTTTACGAAGAGGCAATTTCCAGTCTTTTGATATGTAACCGACAGTCTTGCGAGGTCTTATAGTCCCAGGTCTACGAAGTCATAACTTTCAAGCTTTCAAGGTCTTATCATATTCTTTCGAAGTCATACAATCTTTAGTCCTATGAAGTTTTAATCTCTAGTCATATATGATATGAAGTCTTAGTCGTATAAGCTGTCATCTTAGGAAGTTTTATAACCTCCAGTCTTACTAAGGATTATAACGTTCAGTCTTAAGATGTTTCATAACTAACAGTCTGAAGTCATAACCCGTTTTCGAAGTCTTATAGCCTCCGTTTTTACGAAGTTTTAGAACCCGCCTGTCTTTTTTGCCTCCAGTCTTACAGTGCCTTATAATCTCCCGGCTTACAAAATCTTCCCCTTGCAGCCTTGCCAAACGCCATGGCATCCAGCTGTATGAAGACGTGGGTCGGCAGGCTTGCGGCCGCGGTTGATCATGGCCGACTATCAAGCGAGGGGAGCCAGGGATGAGGGGCAGCCTCTCTTCTGGCGCTTCCCGAGGCAAGGGAAATTGAATTTTCATGTATATTGGGATCGGCATCTCGCACGATTTTGGTTATTGAGGAGAACTTGGAGTGTTCCAGTCTCTCCTGGCTCGCTTCTCGCATTTTCTTCACCCAAAACAAATACCAGGCATGGAGGACTGGGAGCCACACTGGTAGTCATCACCGAAGCACATCTTGGAGCCTGGCAGACACAGTGCAGACTTTGCTTTGCATTTTGCGAAGTATTCTGTTTATTGTCCAAATTAATATATCGCCCAAAAGCCTTTAAGGTATTTCAAAGCAATTTGATATCGTACAAAATCGACTCTCCCTTTCTTCTGATGTGCCTGTACTTGCTCCCTTCCTCTCTCCCTCTCTCCCTCCCTCCCTCTCTTTCTTCCACTTATGCAAATCCCTCTTTTCCTCCTAAGTGAATCCCCTTTCTCATTGCCTCTCTTCTTTCTTCCATCCCTTCCTTCCTATTTCTCTCCCTCTCTCCCTCACTCCTTTTACTTTCGCCAAATCCTCTCCTTTATTCCCTCCTCCCCTTCTTCCCATGCAAATCCAGTTCCTCCCTACGTCCCTCCCTCCCTGCCCCCCCCTCCCTCCTCCCCATGCAAATCCCCTCTCGCCCCCCCCCCTGTATCTTCCCCATCTGCTCGTAATCCCCACGTGTTTCGTTATCAAGTTTTGTGTCTTTTTCCTCTTAAAAAACGCTACGTCGGAAATATCACGTTTTGGAAATAAGAAAGAAAGAGAGAGAAAAAAAGAGAGACAGAGAGAGCAAAGACAAAACGAAAGGAAAGGATAAGAATCGAAAAAAAAAATGAAAAGAAAATGACATTAGGTGAAAGAAAGCCAAAAGAAGAGAAAAAAAATAAAAGAAAAGAGTATCGGCATCAATTTAACAAGAAATTTTTTATGTAAATGAGACTTGATTTGAGAATGCGCCGGAGGTCATAGCCATGACCTTTTCACGCATCAAAAAATATAATAGACAGAACATGAATCCTCCTATTAGCTATTTTCTTTTTTTCATGCCATCTTTGTCTTCGCTCCGTGTGCGCTGACAGAGAGAAACAGAAAAAGGATATTTCCGAGCGTGCCATTTTTTTCGACCGGTAAAAGTTGGCTACAAACTGCAAATACGCGCCTGACAGTAAAACAAAAGTCGCTCCTTTGGCAGCCTTTCTCCTTTTTCATCGCCCGAATTCTAACTTCTTTTTCTACTCCATTCTCGCGCAATCTTACGCCTGACTGCTTCTGTCACCTCGGCGGTTGGAGAAATGCACAGCTAAATCAGCAAGAGGCGGGCATGTGGGACAGATACACACTTGCAGAAGGGACACCAGGAAGCGACGTATAAGAGGGGACAGAAACTGTTTCCCGAGATTCCAGCGTGTCAACAACCACTAAAAAACGTCACTTGAGGTTTTGCTTTATTTACTTTCGTATTTACAAATTAATTAACGGGCTTATTTTCATCTCAGACTTACTCCATTATCGTCCGTCTTATCCAACGAGATATTTGTTCAAGTAACACAATGCCACAAATGTGTCTCCTCTTGACAAGCACAAGCGAATAAGCGACGCCGAGAGAGAGGGAGATTGCGCCTTCAGAGAGAGGGAGATTGCGCCTTCAACTTTCCAGCAACCCAAAGGACAAGATACGTTGCAACAGGCGCAGAAGCAATTTTGCAATCGCGCGGCACGAGCAACTGTAACATGATCCTCGGCAACGTCTCAGATAAGCAGCGTAAAGCCTTGTGAATATGCATAAACCAATTTGACGAGAAAATGACCCCAGAAGCAAAGCGTAACCTTAGTCTTGGACTCACACGGAGACTTCGATGTGAGCTGCGTTTGAGAAAAGGCAGGGACTGGGAAATGAAGGGAGGGAGGGATAGCAATAAAGAGAGAGTGGGTGCGAAGAGAATAAAAGGGAGGGGGAGAAGGATCGAGGGAGGGAGGGAGAGGAAGAGGGAGTGGAAGAGGGAGAGGGAGAGGGAGGAGAGAGAGAGAGAGAGAGAGAGAGAGAGAGAGAGAGAGAGAGAGAGAGAGAGAGAGAGAGAGAGAGAGAGAGAGAGAGATGGAGGGGGGGGAGAGGAAGAGGGAAATAGAGATAGAAATAGAGAGAGAGAGAGAGAGAGAGAGAGAGAGAGAGAGAGAGAGAGAGAGAGAGAGAGAGAGAGAGAGAGAGAGAGAGAGAGAGAGCAGATAAACAAAAAGAGGGAGAGAAGGAAAGGTAGAAAGAGCGTAAGAAAAAGAATTAGAAAATAAGTGTAAGAGAAAGAGAAAGACACGCACACGCGAACAGATAGAGAGAGAGAGAGAGAGAGAGAGAGAGAGCGATAGTAAAATGAAGGGAGGAAGAGAGGGAGAGATAATGTACCGTGAGAGACATAAATAGAAAGAGACAAACATACAGTCATAGACTGACAAACACAGACACAGGGGCAGTAGATGAACCCATCCTCACGTCCCTCACCACCAACCTGTCTCTCTCCCACCTCGTCAGAACTCTGGTATCCTCAACGAAACACTTTCCTTAGTTTCGAGTTCTTCTATCTACTTTTTTCTCGTGATATAACAGCGTCGAGCAAAAGTTTCGAAGCCGGTCACAAGTAGACTGGAGTAATCCAATCTCTTAAAAGTGATAATGGCAGTGAACATGCTATTCCTTGTTAAAAGTGATTCTGAATCTGACGTATAATAAAATAAAAAAGATCTCTGACACAAATTATACTTTTATCTCAAACATAAACGTGAGCTCGTCTGTGATAAAAATTAGTGTAAATATATATCTTTTTACTACATCCATCTATTTTTTTTTTTTTTTTGTCTGTTTCTTCTTCTGCCACTTCTTCTTTTCCCTTATTTCTTTCTTTTTTCTTGTTTTCTTTTATTGCCCTTTTTCTTTTGTGAGGATTAATGCATTGAATGTAATTTATTTCTCAAAATTTTACTACTGTAACATTCGGTTC
>NC_061836.1:23329460-23334460 GCF_019202785.1 Penaeus chinensis
AATAATGATGATAAATAAATTATGAATGCAAAATATATATCACAGCATATTATGCCTGAAAGTAAAGGGTTTAATATTTACTGGTGTGGAATATCGAAAACTTGTAGTACAGCTGGTAACTGTCAAGTAAAAGCAGGCTGTGAACGGGAAATGATAAAAATAATGCGGATATATCTAAAGAATTATGAAAATTATCAAATTAACTGAATTAAACAGCCAGTAATAACGGTATCGTCAGTAGTAATGGTTAGCTGTTACGTAAAATGGGCTTTTAAGATATTCAGAAAGTGTTACATATGCAAAAAATAAATAAATAAATAAAATAATTCATACATATATAGATAATGAAATAGTTAACTAAACAAAATAGATACAAATAAAAATAAAAACATCGATGATAATAGTTATCTGTTCTTGATATGCAATAAAACTGTTGAAGATGGCTGCATTGTCGTTCACTAAGTGTCTTATGCTTTATGATACTTTCAGGCCACCAGATCCCTTGTAAATAACCAGTTGTAAGGCTTTAATTCCCGCTTCATACACGAAAGTAGATTTGCCGCTCAGCGAGTCCCGTCAGGCAGAGTAAGACAGGCGTTTTTAAGCTTGTTTATTGCCTGGAGGTGGACAAGGGAGAGATTTCGGGATTGGCTCTTGCCGTTAAGGCCTAACCGCTCGTCCTCGTCTCTCTAACCTGTTGTTGGGTTTTGTCTCGCTTTCCCTTGACTTGTGCGTAGGAAATGAGGGTTCTTTCAAAATCAAGGAGGTTATCTCTGCCTTCGCTAACTCACTATACCGGAAATATCTGGTATAGAGAACAAAAATGAATGATTGTATATCACACTGATTAACATGATGACAGAAAATGAAAAGTGTAAAGTAGAAGCAAAATCATAGGGCCACAAAAACAATTTACCAAAGTTCACATCGGAGACAGATGTTGATTCGATAAATGTGTGATGAAGCTTCTGGTTTACCGCCCATACAGAGTGGAAACAGCTGATTCATAGAAAGTCCTGAGGTCACAAAGGACAACGTGACAATTTACAACAAAGAAAAAGCAATATTCGGAGTTAACACGTTGCTTAGATACTAAACACTGTATTCCTGAAAACGAACAATATTCCCTCAAGAGACAGAGAAAAGTATGTTTGCAGAAAGATTGACCCTTCGTGTCCCAGCCGCCATCCTAAGTCTTCTGGAAGGATTCACATCTCCATCCCTTCCATTACCGAATTTAAAGTGTTACTTGCTGTTGATGTAAGAGATAAGTTCGAAGGCCGAAAGTGAATGCAAATCCACACCGCAGTAGACCAACCGACAGTGCCCCTCCCCCGTACAGGGACTATTAATTCGTGAACATAATTTTGAAAAGTCGACCTCTCGCAGATGAAAAAGTTGTATTATTATTACTATTATTGCTGTGGTTGATGTTATTGTAGTTGTATAACCTGCCGATACAGAATGCAAGTACATGACTATCTTTTTAAAAATCAAGGCACTCTTGACAAAGCTGTTTCTCGACAATCTAACTTTCTAAATAAAACGTATATCTGCGTTCTTATTTTGCCTTAAGCAGAGTATACAGTGAAATTATGTATGCAAGTATAGCACAGCAGCAGATTAAAAAATATGAGCTATTAACAAACGGCACATTTCGGTGGCCATACTGAAAGGGCCGTGTGTACAATATAGAGGTATATATATTTTGTAACTATAAAGTGATAGAACTACCATAAAAGTATTTTTTTTTTCTGTCGACAGTTAACCGTTCCCTATGCCTTTCTCCTCTTTCTATGTAAATATATCCAAGTCCTCACAAAAAGACAAATACGCTAGTACTTCCCTTAAATCGACTAAACTTTGATATATTCTGCAGGTACATCTATCACCACAGCCTCGAAAGCCAAGAATAGATATCTCTAGATGAAGATCACATGACCTAATATATTCAATTCTCAAATATAAGAGATGAGAGGATACCAAGCGACTAACTGCAAAATCAGTATTTGAGTGTTAAGGCTAGGCTATCACGTCATTTTGTTAATCATTTGCTTAATTAAAATATGATATATATACATGTAAATAAATAAAAAACTATCACATAAATGTATGCATATGTGACAATGTCCAGTGGTTAGAGCACTGGACTCCGACCCTCGTGGTCCCGAGTTCAATTCCCCGTCGGGGCGGTCGTAAAAATGCCTGCGCTCTGACTGCTGGCTCGAGCTCGAGAAAACGACATATCGCCTTGGGAAGTCAAGCGCAGGTGTCGGAGGGGAAGTCGCCGCCGTGTTAGCGCGCCGAACCGCAGTTGATTAGGAAGGGCATCCAATCAGGCAAGTGTGGCACTGCCATATAACCTCTCAATAGTGAATTGAGAGGGGCCTATGCTCTGCAGTGGAATGAATGGCTGTTAAAAAATATATATATATACATATATATGTATACATATACATATATATATACATATATGTGTATATATATGTATATATATATGTATGTATATATATGTATATGAATATATATACATATATATGTATATATATATACACATCTCTCTCTCTCTCTCTCTCTCTCTCTCTCTCTATATATATATATATATATATATATATATATATACATATCTCTCTCTATATATATAGATAGATAGATATAGATATATATTGCGCTAACATTTTCCTTTTCATACACTCTAGAATCTTCTGTCCATATACCTTTGCTTCATCGGCTGTGAAATGTACATATAACGTAGACTGAAAAATAATGATATATGTCACAATAAAGGATTCAACTTAATGTACCTTTGAAAGATATCAAGTGTGTCCTACAAGTCACAACTTTCTGTACTTTTCATCATGGTGTTTCTGCTCTGGTCGCCAGCAGCCATGTCATTCAGTTCTGTCCTCAATTATGAGGTCAGGGGAAGCACTGTTGAAGTGGCACTTTTCCTTGACAACCTTTCGCATTAAGTCTGCCAAATCCCCGAACTGTACCCAGGCAGCAACAGTTCTGGATAGTGTTATATAGCCAAGTCCATTTTCAAGACTGTTAGTGATCGAGCACACCAAACTGACAGATTACAATAGACTGCTCATTTCGAGTATGTATCTACACCAGTATCGTCTTAAAAACAAAAACAAAAAAAAAAAACGATATGCTATCTCAAGTAAAAGAATCGAATATCTCCTATCATCTAAATCATTTAGCTGGTAGGAAATCGGAAGACAAATGGAAACAATAGCTGGGTGCTATAAAATTACAGCAAACAAAATATGCAACAGGTAAATAAATACAAGACGTCCCTCGTATTCGCGAGCAGCCTTTATCTGACCCAAGAAAATTTAATTATTTTGCAAAACTACTTTCAACAATTAGAAATATATAAGCCAGAGAACTTATTTATTTGTGTGAACCCACTAAAAAATATTGTTGTCTCCGAACTCCTTACACAGGCTCAGAATTAATGAGCGTCAGAGACATCCTATAGAATGGGCGGCCAAACAGGATGGTTGGAGAGATATTCTGACGACTTGCATGGTCACTAACACACTTCAGTGTTGACATAGTACGCGAATCAGTCGTACTCACCAGTGGCAGGTACTGTGCACGGCAGAATACATCACAGGTTACTTGTTCTGCCTTAACAGAAGGACCAGTTTAGGCCGTGGGTCGGGATCCAGGAGTTTGAATACATTTTTACTTACTGTAGTGTACCTATGCAAATGTAAAATGCTAAACACATTTCATTTTCTTGATTCGGAACAGCACACATTTTGTCCAAAAGGGTTTTGTAAAAAAAAAAATGCTCATACACACAAACACACAATTCGTATGTGTATGTATGTATATACATACATACATACATACATACTTACATACATACATACATATATATATACATATACATACACACACACACACACACACACACACACACACACACACACACACACACACACATCTATATATCTATTTATTTATCTCTCTCTCTATATATATATATGTTTATGTGTGTGTGTATCTATCTATCTGTCTACCTATCTATCTATCTATATATATTTATATATCTATCTATCTATCTGCCTATCTATCTATCTATCTATCTATCTATCTATCTATCTATATATATATATAGAGTGAGAGAGAGTGAGAGTCTCTAACTCTCTCTCATTCACACACACACACACACACACACACACACACACACACACACACACACACACACACACACACAAATATATATATATATATATATATATATATATATAGAGAGAGAGAGAGAGAGAGAGAGAGAGAGAGAGAGAGAGAGAGAGAGAGAGAGAGAGAGAGAGAGAGAGAGAGAGAGAGAGAGAAGTATTAAATAACAATATACATACTACAGAAGACAACAAAATAAAAAATATCCACTACGAAAGAAATCGACAAGAGTCTCCCGTCCACACCCTCCGTTTTCTCTCGCGCTCCCTCACGTTACAACAGGAAATCTCCCTCGGCGCAAACAGAGGCGGTTGAGCGGGGGAAGCGACCGCGCGACGCCCCTTCGATTGCACCACGGGTACTGACTGTGCTTGCACTTGCAGGAACGTTGTGGCCATTCTGTGTCGGCTGCCATTCAGAGGGGCTGCACGTGGTCATTAGGTCGTCGCCATGGTGAGACGGAGAGGTGAGTTTAGTTCGATTTTGTTTGGTTTGGGAATTATTATGCTCGTAGGAATTCGAAAGCAGGAATGACACGTGTTTGAAGTGATTTGAGGATATGATCAAGGTTATTATTATTATTTTTTAGGTTTGTTTTAGGAATTACCATATCAGGTTGTATGTTATCCCTTTGATTTATGTCTGGGTGATAATTTATTACCAGGAAAATTCGGTAAGGGTCTTCTAATTCTGTATATTTCTGTAATGATTTATGTAAAATGTGATACAGTTATGATAACAGACATTATAATTATTGGTTTACAGTTAAAACCATTATTATAAAGGATTATAGCTATATA
>NC_061836.1:23341960-23354460 GCF_019202785.1 Penaeus chinensis
AACAAAAAAGACACAGGATAAGGAATGATTATTTGGATATTGAATAACTATTTTGATGTAAAGTAAGAAGCAAGCAATTTTGAAAAAATAATGGATACTATATACACTTGTGTCTGTTTGGTTCATGGGTTTGTCATAACCAATAAGAATCGTTTCAGATTTTAATTAATAAATTTTAAAGATCCAAAATTACCCAACAGTATGAGCCTAATCCAAATCACCCTTCTTGGTTCAGATTAGCCAAAACTCTAATGTCATGAAAACTGTCTAAATTACCCTAGTGATTATGATATCTATCTAACTATATCTATATATGTGTGTGTGTGTGTGTGTGTGTATGTATGTATGTATGTATGTATGTATGTATGTATGTATGTATGTATGTTTATGTATGTATGTATGTTTATGTTTATATATATAGTATATGATATATAATATATAATTATATATATATATATATATATATATATATATATATGTATATATTCATGTCTTTTTTTGTGTGTGTGTGTGCGTGCTTGCGTGCGTGCGTGCGTGCACATGCGTGCATGTGTGTATTTATATATATATATGATTATTTGTCCATCCTTTTTCTTAATTCTTATTATCCTGTTCCTAAAATGTAGATATGAAAATATAAGTACCAGTAAACTAAAATCCTAAAGGAAGTCTAAATACTTTTCAGCTGGAGTGTCAACTAGAGGCAAGGGTGAAGATCCTGATTGAGTTAATCTGCAACATCACCACGATGGAAGAAACTGTTGTGGAGATGAAGTACGATGCTCGAAAGGCCCCTCTGGGAAAACTAACTGTTGACCAGATTAAGGCTGGTTATCTTGCCTTAAAGAAGATTGATGATTTGATCCAGAAAGGAAGTTACAAGAACATGGAACTGGTTAATGCATGTAATGATTTCTACACAAGGTAAAATATTTTAGTTTTTTTATGATCATGTTCTACATTGTACTCTTTACTTACAGGTTTTATTGTTTATTTAATTAAATGTTTTTAGAGTATCGTATTTATTTTAAGCTTCCATTTACAAGGAGAACAGCAAGATTGTAGAATTATGAGACAGCATGAACCTTCCTCCAGCAAATACCCAAGTTCTTAAGAGCACACACAACAAGCAAAATTAGATCAATTCTTCTTAAGCTTGAAAGATATACAGTGATTCACTGTATCCAGACTAGGCCCTTGCATGGGAGCCAGCTCTTCTACTCAGCCTGTTTTGTTTACATCTTAATTTCTCCACCAGACTTGGCATGTCCAGGCTGTTGAAACATTCTAAAACCTTTCCAGTGTTTGAATGTAGCATTTATAGTTTATACATGTGCCTGAATCACTTTCCACAATAGCAATAGATTCTCTTTTTTTCTCTCTCTTTTCTGATACAGAAATATAATTCAATCTGTTTAAGTTGTCTGCTCTTTAAAGCTCTGTTCTTGTTTTTATTACTGTAATGTCAGGAACATGACAATAATATCTTCACAAGCTTGAATTAATGAATCAGATCTCTTGATGTGAATGCTGGTGTAAATTTTTATATAATCACTTAATTACAGGTAAAATATATGAAGTCCTCTCTGCCACGATCATGCAAAGCCTGTTAGAAACTGGTAGGCTCTTTCCCACAACTTTTTCATTATCATTAAGACGTATGTAAAGTCTGTTAATATATCTGGTAGCAAGTTCCTCCTAGCTATACCCATGATCACATTTTCATACTCCTATTTTGCTTGTGGGCCTTGCTCTTTTTGAGAAAATCATACAGCCATGTTTCCTGTATATTTCTTGTTGCAAAAAGAATGCATGGCATATTTCAACCATCCAGACCCTTCTCTTTTCCCCCAGCAAATCCTCCCCGCTAACATGCTGCACAATTACATGTCATTATTGGCTTCTTATTTATAATATTTATACTTCTAAATACTTTATGCATCATTTATTGTTCTATATGATGTGTGGCAAATATACACATTCTGGTGTGCTAATAAAAGCTCTTGAAATGCCAGGAACAAAATTTGCCTTTTTGCAGTTAGTGGACAGACAAAAAATGACAGGATTCTTTCCGGATACTTTTTCAACAAAAAGGAGATATGTATTTATGCATGAACGCACACACGCATGCATGTACTCTCTCTCTCTCTCTCTCAAACACACACACACACACACACACACACACACACACACACACACACACACACACACACACACACACACACACACACACACACACACACACACACACATACATACATATACACTCACATATACACACACATATACACACACATATACACACACATATACACACATACACACACACATACACACATATACACACACATATACACACACATATACACACATATACACACACACAGACACACACAGACACACACAGACACACACACAGACACACACACACACACAGACACACACACACACACACAGACACACACAAACACACACACACACACAGACACACACACACACAGACACACACACACACAGACACACACACACACAGACACACACACACACAGACACACACACACACAGACACACACACACACAGACACACACACACACAGACACACACACACACACACAGACACACACACACAGACACACACACACAGACACACACACACAGACACACACACACAGACAAACACACACACACACACACACACACACACACACACACACACACACACACACACACACACACACACACACACACACACACACACACACATACACACATACACACATACACACATACACACACACACACACATATACACAGTATCCTCATATGTATTTGGTAGCTACTATTTGGCAAGTTTCCTCCCATACTCTGCATGAGTGAATGGCAGTCATGTTTTCCTGCCTCCATCTTCTTGTAAATGAAATGTAGTGACTTTTAGGTAGTAATTTTGGTTTATTTGCCCAAACCTTGTATCTTTTCCTTCTGCTTTCCTCCTCCACAAACCTTACTAGTTTGTATCACAGAGCTACCTCGTGGTGTATTGTCATCTTTTGATTATTTTGCTATAAGTATCTGAATATATATGAATACATGGAAATACACATTTTATTGTCTTATATTATAGAATATGGTTTTACATGCATTTTATCTACATATTCATAATATTGTCACCCCCATTTTTGTTCAAGTAGGTGTAGCTGAGATAACTTTTTTCAATGTTTTTTTTTTAGATCCGACACGTGTTATATTTGAGATATGTCCATGAAAAATACATTTTTATATTTCTATGACTGGTTATATAGTGCTTTTCTATTCAAGAGACATTAATTAGGCCTATAGTATTGTAGGTCAGTAACTGTTGGAGACTATGCTACATTATTCACTGAAGGACATACACACACACTTTTCAACTCATATATTTTTTTTGTGTGTGCGTGTGCGTGTGCGTGTGCGTGTGCGTGTGTGTTTGTGTGTGAGTGTGTGAGTGTGTGAGTGTGTGAGATGGAGTGTGAGTGTGAGTGAGAGAAAGGACACGACAGTAAATAAATAAGTAACTAACATAGGCATTTAGTATGACTGTCAAGACATCTGTATTAACTCAATGTCTCCAGGAAAACACTGTGCCCATTTTAGATTTTTTTGTGAAATGGTTCTCCACATAGATGGCTCAGCAAGTGCTTAGCCACAAAGGAGTTAATTAATAGACCTTGTGACCTTATCTGATTTCACCTTTCCTTGCATAGGAAAATTAGTACAGTGATATTGACATTAGTAACTCAGTAGAAGATATCAAAAATATTTTTGAAAATCAAGGAAAAGGGTAAACAGGTGAGACAGGTAGTATTTGTAATTGGCTCACTGGTGACTTGGTACAAGTGGAGCCATCTACATGTAAGAACAGTTAAGATAAACTCACAGAGGGCATGGCATGTGCGTACACGCCCTGCCCATTGGTTTAGGCTTAACAGTATTCCATACAGCTTTACTAAGTAAAAAATATAGTTTGCACAATGTCCAGCCTGCATAACGACCTCTTTCCCTGGAATATCTCGGGTACTAAGCTAAGCTTAATGTTATGTATTCAAATATTATAAAATAGAAGATGGTCCACAAGATAGACATAGCAGAACAGTGTATCTATATCTACATTTTCTTTTCTTTTTTTCAGAATACCACATTATTTTGGGATGAAAGTCCCACCTCTTATTCGCACAAGATCAGAACTTCAGGAGAAGATGTCATTACTTGAGGCTTTGGGAGATATTCAAGCAGCACTCAGTGTTCTAGACCAGCCTATAGACATCAATGTTCATCCAGCTGACCAGCACTACCTAAGCCTCAAATGTGAGATTTCTCCTGTTGAGAAAGAAGCTGCTGATTTTAAGGTAGTCTATTTTTAGTAATTTTCTGCACAAGATTGGTTGTATGGTGTCTTGGTTCCTCGTCTTTTTCTTCTTCTACCTTTAAAATCGGTTCGTGTTGGGACTATCCTTTAGGGGGAGGAGGGAGGCAATAAAATGGTAAAATATTATCATACAAATTTTCTTCATGTTTTATGTTGTGATGCTTTCTCTTACAATTTTGTTTAGTCAGATGCAACAAAATAGATAAAAGAATATATGTATATATATTTTTTTATTTTTTGTCTAATTCTCTCAAATATCATTATTGTCTGGTAAAATTAAATCCTTTAAAAAGCAAGTAATAAATTTGAATGTGTTTTAACTGAACCACACAGGAGGAGCAAAAAGGATGAGGAATTTTGTTTTTTTTTTGTTTTAATATTTATCATATATCATTGTAGCAATCTTGATCTCTAGACAGGAATAATGCATTTGCAAAAAAAAAAAAAGTAAATAAAAAAAGAGATACCAAAAACTTTGTGTTGTGTAAGACATCAAAATAGGTATGTTCCAGTATTACATGTGAGAAACTAATAATAATGCACATATGCTTTGATGAAATGCAGATATTTTAATGACACTTAAAAAAAAAAAAGGCTGTTACTTCAGTAGAAGTTCGTATACACTTGTGGAAAGAGAGGTTTGTGAGTCCCTCCCTTTCTCTTTATCTTTTTGTGTATGTTTGTGCTTATTTTCTTTCATACAGGTGATAGAGAAGTACCTGCTGAAAAACCATGGCAAGACCCACACTCAGTATTCGCTAGAATTGTTGGAGTTGTTTGAATGCAGGAAAGAGACTGAATACGAAAGATTCAAGGATGTTGGGAATAACATGTTGTTATGGCACGGCTCCCGACTCTCTAACTGGGCTGGAATCCTGAGCCAGGGTCTGAGGATAGCACCTCCAGAAGCTCCTTCTACTGGATACATGGTAAGATTGGTGTTCTGTAAAGTGTTTATATTGACCATGGAATAAGATAGTTAAATTCTATCCCACCCCTCCTTTCAGTATTACAGTTTCTGTTGCTCTGTTAATACCACTTGATTTCATTTCATTTTACTACTTTGAGATTAATTTTCTCTTCTATGACAGTTTGGCAAAGGCATCTATTTTGCTGACATGGCGAGCAAAAGTGCCAATTACTGTTGGGCAACGCAGAGGAATGAAGTTGGCCTGTTGTTGTTGTCAGAAGTCTCATTGGGAAAGACAAATGACTTGCTTGATGCAGACTATGATGCCAACAAACTCCCCAGTGGTTGTCACTCAGTCAAGGGCTGCGGGAAATTTGTTCCACCAAGCAAGAACTTCACAAAGTTGTAAGTATTTTTTGGACTAATATTGAAATAAAGAGTTGGATTTAGTTTGGAGAATTTTTTTATTTTTTTTATCATATATCTCATTACATATGATAATACTGTTATTGTTAATAGGTACTCTACTTTGTTTATCATTAGCCTTAATGATATTGTTTGTATTGTTAAGAGTATTAAAAGGACTTTAATAAAACAATTCTATATTTTATCTCTTCAGATCTGATGGAACTGTGGTACCATTGGGACCTGCTGTAAATTCAGGGTTGAATAACCCCAAAGGTTACACACTCATGTACAATGAATTCATAGTATATAATCCTGCACAAGTACGTACAAGGTTCCTTTTAAAGGTGAAATTCCATTTCAGGTAGACTGTTAACCTGTTGCCGACGGGTAGACACGTGCTATGCCCACTGTTAGTACTTGTTTGATTGTTTTAACACATAGATGGCTATACTTGTACTAAGTCACCAATGAGCAGTTACGAGTACTGCCCATCTCGCCCGTTCACCCTTTTCTTTGATTTATGAAATATTTTACGTTATCTTACTTTGCTGTTACTAATATTAAAAAGCATTATAATAATTATAATGTTTTTAATAAAAATAACACCATCGACATTCATAGCACTAGTAAAAAGTACGTTTTTCCCGCCAATTCAAATCAGGTACGGTGACAAGATCTACTAATTGACTCCTTTGTGGCTAAGCACTAGCAGAGCCATCTATGGGCAGACATTTCACAAAAAAATGTAGAAGATGGGCACAGCATTTTCCACATTTTTTGTTCATTTTCTCTGGCGGCATTGGGTTAAGCATGTTTAACTGGAAATGAAGGTGATAAATGCAACCATGGGTAGAAAAATTCTGTAGAATCACTTGTCTTACTTAATGGAAGGTCGCTGAAGTCCTCTTGTATGAGGTCATTCTCATAAAGAGATTTTTCTTAATTGTGAGTATTTTGTTGATTGTATGTTACACCAATTTTGCAAAAATAGAGGTTATTTTCATAAAGTTTGCAATGTTTTCAGCATATTGAGATCTCTTTTCTCCTCTCTCAACCTGATTTTTTCCTCTCTCTCTCTTCCTCTTTCTCTCTCTCTTCCTCCTCTCTCTCTCTTCCTCCTCTCTCTCTCTCTTCCTCATCTCTCTCTCTCTCTTCCTCATCTCTCTCTCTCTCTTCCTCATCTCTCTCTCTCTCTTCCTCATCTCTCTCTCTCTCTTCCTCCTCTCTCTCTCTCTCTTCCTCCTCTCTCTCTCTCTCTTCCTCCTCTCTCTCTCTCTCTTCCTCCTCTCTCTCTCTCTCTCTCTTCCTCCTCTCTCTCTCTCTCTCTCTTCCTCCTCCCTCTCTCTCTCTCTCTCTCTCTCTCTCTCTCTCTCTCTCTCTCTCTCTCTCTCTCTCTCTCTCTCTCTCTCTCTCTCTCTCTCTCTCTCTCTCTCTCTCTCTCTCTCTCTCTCTCTCTATTATTTGCTGTCATCATGTATTTTTCTGTACAATTGTGCTGCATTTTTGTGCAGTTGACTAAATAAACAGAAAAGTGCTATTTTGTTTTAATTTTCTGTAATCACCTTGGGAATATTCATATAATGAATTGCATACCACTTTACTGAGTTGAAAGTACTAAGCTGCAGGAAATAATCAGACTGTTGGATGAAATGTATTCTGAAAGAAGTATGCATTGACAAGAGCACTAATATATAGTACATTTAGATGTGGATGATGGGTAAGTATGATATATATTGTGCAAAGAAGAGCTTGCTATGAATAAGTAAAGAAGACAGCATGTACTGCATTATGTACATAAAAAAAATATTCACCGATAATATGGTACATTTGGAAAAGAAGATGAACAAGAACTCCGGTAATTCATTTCAAGAAATTTCTCTAAAGGTCTGTAACATTAACTTCCAAGCAATCTGTGGATTATAGATTACCTATCTTACTATGACTGATGGGTAGGTCTCCTATGATTATTGCAGCACTGAAAAAAATATATAAATGGATAAATGATTCTCAAACTATCAGGATTTTTTTCAGCAAAGGAAAAAACGGCAACTTGCCCAAGCTTCTACAAGTCTTCTGATTTGCAAAGTCTCTTGGGAAAAAGATGTGTGAATCAACAAAGATATTATTTGATTTTTAAAAAAGGCCAAACATATGTAAACATCAGCATTGAATGTCATATGATCAGAATGAAAAGAAACTTGGTGAATTGGAGTGTCACAGAATCTTAGGTGAGTTGCCAGTTTGTGCTTTCCTTGCTTACACCTTACAAACAATAAACTAAAATAATCCAGCTTATGTCAAGCTCACATGTTATTAATATAACAAGAACTTTAGATATGCAGTATTCAGATTTTTGGGGGGTGTATGTAGGATGGGTTAAACTAAATAGTTTAAAAAGATGGCACTGAAGCATTTTTTCTGAGCAAGTTATTGCAGAACTAGTGGCTTGTTGTGGAAGAAAAGTTTATAAAATACAAAAGAGTAACAAATCTCTGTGTCAGAACTACCCATATATGTATGTGTATTCTGTTATAACTGGTTTTTAAATAATGCTGGTTATACTGAAGTGAATGACAATGTGATTATATTGGATGGTATAGGGAATGTAGAAACGAGAGGTGGCTGAGCTTTGAAATTTTCCTCTTGAAGTGTACACATTGAGTGTTTGTGTTCCTTTGTATATGTATGTGTGTGTGTAAGGTCTGGAGCAAACCCAGAAGTATCAGGGCCTGAAGATGTATAGCTTGGTCCTTGTGCAGAAGAAGCAACACCTCCAAACACCCCTTGCAGGCGAATTTATAAGTCCTGCAACCAGATCAATCATCAGCTGACATCCTGGTCTGACAACTCAGAATCATCCACTGCAGGATATATAAACCCCTGTGTGACTTACATATCCACTCCGCAAGCAAGTCGTCGCTGTCCACTTCTAGCAGATACCGAAAGACCTAGATTCAAGTCTTGGTCCAATAAACCTCTAGAACCAGGGCATCGCCTCACAAGACACAGGCACAGAACATAGTCAAAGTTTTACTACCATACTGCCAAACAGGCAATACCAGGACATTGAAGAGGCAATTTGTTGTCCTTCACGGGTACCAGTAATTTCAAATACTCTAGTTGAGGAAGTTTAAGGCAGTTGCTGCCAAAACAGTCCATCAGCTAATTTCTAGTTCTAATAGCCCAGTCATGTACTACTACGTTCCCAATATAAGCGACTTCGATGCCCTCGCTGCTTGCACATACCGATTAGCTGACCCCAAAAGCCTTAGTAGTAAGGGCTTTGCCTTACTGCTGGACCCAATATTTCTGCCAGTGTATTGTTATTTTCAGTCACATACACACACGCGCGCACACATAAAAATTAACTTTTGTATCATAAGATATAAAGGAAGTGGATAGATAAAATCTGCAGAGGGTTCGAAACGGCATGTTTACACAGGACATTTCTCTTACTCGTGTACCGTTTCCAGGTTACGTTATAAATATGTAGGAAGCTAGGAAAATGAACATAAAATGTCTTTACAAAACTTCCTCTCTTGCTGTTGCTCTTTCCCCCCTAAGAAATCAAAATACAGATTTCCATAAATTACCCTACTACAACCCCCCCAATCCCTTGCCCGTTGTTGTCGTGGGGGGGCTTAGGAGGCGGAGACTGGGACCCAATGCTGGGGAACTCCCCAACCTTGGGACTCAGCCCTCGACTCAACAAATTTTGCAGGGTCTTTTTTTTTCCCCTCCTACTTTTTCGTTTCTGTCCCTTCACCAACCCCTTTTACTATCCACTTCCTAAGGTGTGAGAGCCGTGCTGAAAGGCTGACTTTGTGCCAGTCCTGAACGGCCTGAGGGAGCCATGGGCACGGTATTCCCCTGCTTTAGTTGTTTAGCCCTTACCCCTCAAGGGACCCTGAGGGGTAAGGACCGTTTCTCTCCTCAACATACTCCAGGCTTACCATGGCCAACAATGAAGATTTTATACCATTATTAGATAGCACATTTATTTTGCTTTTAACCATTAACCATACCATTATTAGAGGCAATGAGGCTTGCCTCTTCATCAAATAGCTCCACCAATTCAAACTCGCCCGATTGCCTGACCCCAGGCATTCCTTTGACCACGGCTCTGAACGCTACAACTAATACCCCCTCCTCAATGCCTACTATTACAGTATCCCTAGGAGACATTTCTACTCTCCCAACATGTTCGATTTCAACAACTATACCCCCACAACCTTCTTCATCAACTACCCCATCCTCCCATATTACTACCTTAAGCCTCCGGGCTAGTGCAGTGGTAACGTGTCGGCCTCTCATCCCAGGGGTCGGCGGTTCGCGCCCCGCCCAGGCGCGAGAAGTTGCAATTGTCGACTGGATATTACTGCTGTGACTGGGCACCACGGCGGGTAAGGACTAAGACGAGTCAGCACCAGCTGACACACGTTAGCGAGTCGGCATTAGTCGACACATGCCGGGCTCCCCTCATTGGCATAGCCCGGGCGAAGCTCAGCTTCGCATATCGGACTTATCCTTACTACCTTACAACTTTATTGTCCACCTCCCCATAACACTACCTCCCTCTTCCACACTCCCCCGTCCTTCTACTACCACCATCTCTACAAAATTCTTAAATACTCTATTTAGCCTAGCCAAATGGGACCGATTTTTCGTGATCCCTCCCACAGCTTCTCACACTTTCTGCTTTGACAACCTGTTTTCATTCCTCAAATGCAAATACATCCTTCACTTGATCTAACCCCTATACATTACCTTACCCGACCTTAACCCATTTACTCGTCAATTCCTTTGCCCAGCTTTGACAACTAATCACTGACTCAACCACCCTTCATTACCATTTACTATATTGCTACATGACCTTAGATGTCTAGCACATTTATTTTGCTTTTAACCATTAACCATTAACCATTAACCCTACTACAAGCGTGAGGCATTTGCCACTTATGTGAATGATAAATATGTAGTTAATGATGTACCCCATTAGCCCCCCCCCCTCCCCCTCTTGATAGTAGCAGCACTAGCTCAGCACCATCTGTGGGCGTATTTGGCAGCCACCTGTGCGGATCTCATCCTTGAGCATTTTTATTTTACTGTACTCTTTTATCGTTTACTTTTATAGCTTTCTATTATGGCCTCAATTTTATATTGAAATTTCTTTTAAAAGTTGAATAAGTTTGACCTTTATATCCGTTTACTGTACTAAATATTTTTTACGACAAGACAAACGAAGAGATAAAGCTCGAGTCTTGCCGCCAAATCCTTTCTTGGTTTGTTTGCTCGTCTGATTAGAGTGGCACACTCCTCACTGGACGCCTCCTTAGTGTTTGTTTTTAGTTTCTGGAGTCTACAAGAGAAAAAAATAAATATATTTTCATTATTTCCAAGGGGCCAGTTAGGATGTGATATATGATTGTAACTTTTGAAAATATACAGACCGAGGGATCTCAGGTTTTCCTTTTAATGTTGTGGTTTTGCTTTATCCTTGGTTTCGTTCGTTTACTATTTATTTGTTTTACTTCTTTTAATGACTTTTAAAGAAGTTTGGACACTCAAGTAAACATGATGGATATGGAAGAAAAAGGACGAATAAGTTAGACTAAAGAGATAAACACAGTGATTATGACTGACTGGAAGAGGTTATAAATTTAGATAACATTACACAAGGGCTTCAGGGTTATGACGAGCAGGTTTTGCTGTATGACCCGCCTTGCTACCACTCCATAAAACAGCCCCCTTGTTTGAAAGTCATACTCTGTAAGACCCGCGTTGTAGCCATGTTGCAACGTAAAGCCATAACTACAAATAGATCAACATCGGTAATCTAGTTCTAATATATTATTTTGCTGACAAAATAAACTTAATGAACGATAGTGCGACACAATTTGCTGCTTGAAGATACTTGCCTTTACATTTTAATTATTATTTAATTATTGTTGCTCTTAATTTAATGAATACATTTATGCCAGCAGTAGGCAACTGCCCTCGTTTTACTATATTGAGGTGCACTGTATTACAAAATACTTTGTTTTAGAAGCATGTAACATCTATTTTCATGATTCTGCAAGCTATGACCAAGTCCGTTATTACTGGCTGGTGAATTACCCATTTCCATCAACTTACATTGACCATTGATATTAATATGTAAAGTAGATGACTAATATGTATAATACTTAAGATGTATATCTATGCATTTCAACATCTGAACTCATATTAGCTGATTTTCTTATTTATTCTGGACTTTAAAAATCATAAATCCTAGGAGACAGTGTGAATGATGAGGTAGAATAATTATGCTAATTAAGCTAATTATTTTTCATCATCTGTGACCAACTTCTTTCACAAATATATGAGTGTTGGAAAGATATATATGATAACATAATACGTACGAGGGGCGCTCATTATAGGTATCCCCTGACCCACTTCCGCTTACCTTACGAGGCTGAAAGTTCTAGTCCTTAATTCATAGCATATTTTCTATTACAGCGGTGAAGTTGCACTTAGGTGTGACAATGGAACCAGTGGAGTATCAAGCAGTGGCCATGTTTTTATACTCGAATGGCCGCACACCACAAGAGATCTTCGATAAAATGAAAGCATGGGGAGGATGCCCCATCATATGACGTTATTAATCATGGCATCACCAGTTCAGGTGTGGTCGGAAATCTGTGGAAACAGCTCCTCTCCCAGGCTGACCCCAGTCTGCCATTGGTGAGGACACCATCCATCGCCGTATTACTGTTCGTCAGCTAGCCTAAGGTGTCAAA
>NC_061836.1:23359460-23364460 GCF_019202785.1 Penaeus chinensis
TCATTAAGTTCACTTAAAGCTATTAAATCCATAGAAACCTCTAAAAATGAACTGCTGGGTAATATCATTCGTAAGTTACATGGCGCCAACAAATCAATCAAGCTAATATGGGTACCAGGCCACTCTGGTATCCATGGTAATGAACAGGCTGACAAACTACCCGGGTCAACTGGCGATCTGGACACTACCATAGTTCGTACAGATCCCAGGTGTTTTGTGTCTCTTATAAAAGCAAAAATACATCTGTGGCAAACTCACACACAAGATCAAGCCAGAAATTCCACTGTGGGAGACAGCCCACAGGAAGGACAGAAGGGAGGAGGTGGTGTTGGCCCGTCTTAGGGTCAACGCAACAACACTGACGCACCTCACTCCCTATATAGAAAAGAGATTCCCTCCACAGTGCCCACATTGCACAAGCCTTAAAAAATTACCTCACATTAAAAAACACACCATTCATATTATCAAACATTCTAAAAGATGATGAAAAAATAATACATAAAGTAATCACTTTTCTAAGAGAGACAAAACTTTATGACCTTATATAGATTGATAGAATGAATAGGATCCATTGGCTTAATAACCTTGGCCACATGCCGCTGGTTAATAGCCAAGAAAAGAAAAAAAAAAAAAAAAAAAAAAAATCGATGGTTTTCACACTCGTGGTCGAAACTCTGTTGAGTGAACACCTTGTCTTAAAACGCAAAAGCAATAAACAAAAAGCCTTGTGCCACTAGAGTTACCCTGGAGCCCGGGGCCTTTCGTCTCGCTAGGCATTATTGTTTTTGAGTTCAATAAAATAAATTAAGTAAAGTAAATCCTGTAATTACAGATCCTTATAGTGCTTTGCCAGCACCTTCAGTGCTCTTGTATTCGCAGGTGACACGAGGCTACAGTAGGCGTAGTCAGCACCCCACCTCAGACCCGCAGCTCTCTTCTACACCAGGGTAGCCCTTGTGGCTTTGACCCCTGGGTAGGGAGGCCCAGTAGTCTGGGGCGTCATTTGGACGCACTTTTTCTTTAGTCCTGATTTCTTCTCCTTCTAATGTGACTTTCCTGAGCCTACCGGAGTTTCTCGGAACTTCCGTATTCGCTTGGGGGGTGGGCATTGAATTACCGTCCTTCGCCTAGGCAAGTTCGGCGGTAAGGAAGTGTCCCACACATAACTCGAACCCTCTGTGGTACTGGAGAACGCAACCAGGCTTCCACTGGGGGGGTAGAGGACGGAAAACTGCCTTACTCTCTTTGCTATTGCTGTTAGGTTGATAACAAAAGTTAAGAGGTTTTTGTCCCTTCAGGACTACGTTTTTGAGGAAAGGGGTCGGACCTGGTCCGATACCCAGTATGATTGATACCCCGGCTACCCCTTCTCCTCATCAAGGAGGAGGGGCGACTCATGACCGAATGTAAAATGCGTGAATGAAAATCAGTCGCTTTTGAACGTGAACCCCTTTATCATCAAAAAGGTCCTTGATGGTCAAGTGGACAGAGATTTTGATTTTGTCAAAAAATTGCGAGATGGAAGCCTCCTTGTTAAAGTACAATACAACTCCCAGATTAAGGATTTACTTAATCTGACGAAAATTCATGATCTTCGAGTAAAAGTAACTATTCCTATTGGCCCAAATACCTGTAAGGGAGTAATCTTTCACAGGGATTTGAGGACGATGGAAGAAAGTGAAATTCTTGAGCATGAAGGACCAAGACGTAGTGGACGTTCATTGTATGACCAAGAAGGACGGGAATGTGCGAACGAAAACTGGACTCTGTTTTTTTCCCTTTGCTTTGAATAAAATCCCTGAATATGTCAATGTCGGTTATGAACGTGTTTAAGTAAGACCTTATGTCCAAAAGCCAATGCATTATAATAGATGCCAAAAATTCGAACACACCTCATTAAGATGTATTGACAAAGATTCATCTAAATTTGTTTGCCGTAAATGTGCTGAAGCCCATGACACCATCACATGTACTAGCAAAGTTTCCAAATGTGCTAACTGTGAAGGTCCCTATCATTCGGGATCTGCCGAGTGCAGCATCCTGAAGTAGGAGAATGAAACATTGGCATATATAAGAAAGCATGAAGTTAGTTATACTGAAGCTAAGAGGAAAGTGGAAAGTTTGACACAGAAACCTGATACTTCCTATGCTGCAGCAGTAACTAGCAACACCCCTAGTGCAAATGATGTCAGTCAGCAGCTTGCAGCCAAAGATAAGGAAATTGCTGAACTTAAACAACCGTTAAGGAATTAAACATTAAAGTATATCAATTGACAAAATTGGTCGATCAAATGGCTGCATCAACCCAGCCTAAACATCATAAAGAGGATGATACCGAATCACAGTACGGAGCGCACCTCCCCGTCCGGGCTACTCCTGTGAGGACTTCGTCTAGCTCGCGATCGGTTTCTCGAGACAGAAGCAGGTCGCAGTCTGTCAGTCGTCTCCCTCGCCAGGAGGTGCAGGACATGGAGGCTTCTGTCTCCAAACCATCCCGTGAGAGGTCCCCAGGAAGCGAGGGAGATGAGGCGCCTCCCTCCCATAAAAAGAAAATAAAAACTGGTGGACAAGGCACTTCCAAACCCCGTAAAACGTAATCATCGCGTCAACCATTATACAAAGGAACTGTCGAAGTCTTAGATCTAAAGTAAATGACCTTAAATTATTAGCCTCGTCCTAGGCTCCCAATATTATAGTTCTCCAAGAAACTAATTTGACAAACCTCGTCTCTGACGAGGTCGTATCGCTCAGGAACTACCATTTATGTCGGAAGGATCGTGAGGGTAGGGGTGGAGGCGGAGTCGCCATGTACATCCACCAAAACCTCTCTTTTAAAGTGGCTATTGATTCTACTTTGGAGTTTGTCGCATGCAAAGTAAAAATTAATGGCACGTATCTGGCTATATGTTCAGTTTATTGTCCGCCTGATAAAGTGATAATCTATGATGAGCTCTTTGCTCTTCAGGAACGTCTGCCACTAAATAAAGTAATTTTAGGTGATTTCAATGCTCATCATACGTTATGGGGTTCCCTACGGATGGATGGTAGAGGTGAGCAAGTAGTTAAGCTGATTAACGAGTCTGATCTAGTCCTTCTGAATGATGGTAGTCCCACGCGGGTGGACGATAATACCGGGAATTTGAGCTTTATAGACATATCACTGGTCTCATCATCAGTAGCAGCCAAGTGCCTGTGGCACACCATTGACGACTCGTTGGGAAGCGATCATTTCCCTATTTTGATTAAATATTCATGCGACACAGTGAGAACGCCTTCAGCGCCTAAATTTAATGTAAAAAAAGCAGACTGGGTCGCCTTCACAAGGAGCGTCAAGCTCGAACTTGTTGGAGAAACCATTGATGATAAAGTAAACAATATTCAGAATTCGATTATAGAAGCAGCTTTGCTATCCATTCCTAAAACTTCGACAGATAGCGTTAAGCATAGAGTTCCATGGTGGACACCAGATTGCCGCAGGGCGCTGTGCCGACGCAATAAGGCCTACAGGCTTTTCCAAAATAACATCACTAATGAGAACTTTTGCAATTACAAACAAGCAAGAGCTAGGGCTCGTAGAGTAATAAGACAAGCAAAAAGAGACTCCTGGCGGAGCTTGGTCCACTATTAATAAAATAAATAAGAAAAAAAACATCATTCAAAATTAACATCATAGAAGAGGGTAACAATTTGGATCCCCCTAGAGACATTGCTAATGCACTCGCCAGGCAGTTCTCTCATACAAGCAGCTCAGCAAACTATCATCACGCATTCCTGCCCATCAAGGAAGCGGCTGAGCTGCAACCAATTCACTTTGCCACAGGAGATGACTTTGATTACAACCAAGATCTAACAATGAATGAGCTTGTCCGAGCCCTAGAAGCCTGTAGAGGAACATCCCCAGGCCCCGATGAGATTCGATATGAGATGATGAAGCATCTTAATCATGATGACATGATTAAGTTGCTAGAAGTGTACAATGAAATTTGGAAAAGCCACACTTTTCCAAACTCATGGCACTTCGCCCACATCATTCCCATATTGAAAGGAGGGGGTAATCCCAGATTTGCCATCTCCTACCGCCCAATTGTGTTGACAAGTTGCTTATGCAAGGTCATGGAACGAATTGTTAACAGTAGGCTATTGCATTTTTTAAATTCCAGTAATTTACTAGTTGACGAGCAGTGCGGTTTCCGAAAGGGACGCCAAACTCTCGATCAACTAGTAAAGCTGGACAGTCATATTCAAGAGGCAATTGCCAAAAAAGTTTTTTGATTTCAGTATTTTTACATATAGAAAAAGCCTACGACATGACATGGCGATATGGCCTACTCAGAAAACTTTATGCTTTCGGATTACGTGGAAACTTGCCTTGTTTTATTCAAAATTTCATTTCTGACAGAACGTTTTCTGTCAAATTATTTTCTGACAATGTCACTTTTTCGGACATTTTTGTCCAGGCAAACGGGGTCCCACAAGGAAGTGTCTTGTCACCTACATTATTTCTATGTATGATAAATGACATCTTACCAGCTCCTCCTCGGAATCTTAAATACTCACTGTACGCTGATGATTGTGCATTATGGCATTCCAGCAATAATGCAGAATTCTCAGCAAATCGCATCCAATTGGCACTGGATATGATTCATAACTGGGGCCTCCAGTGGGGTTTTAAGTTTTCCATTAGAAAGAGTATTGGGGTAATTTTTCACATAGGAGGAAGCCGAACATCGGGCTAACTCTAGACAACCACCCAATACCTATCCAAAATTCTGCTAGATTTCTTGGGCTACTTTTTGATAGTAGACTCAATTGGAAAGACCACATTGGTCAATTAAAGAATAAATGTCAAAGAGCACTAAATTTATTAAAGTGCATTTCTGGTAATAAATGGGGAGCTGATAGATAGTCTTTGCTAATGGTATATAAAGCCCTGATTAGGTCTAAAGTAGACTATGGGTTAATCGTGTATGGTTTGGCATCGAAAACAAGTTTGAAAGGTT
>NC_061836.1:23374460-23379460 GCF_019202785.1 Penaeus chinensis
CCTCTCTCCACTCTCCACTCTCCTCTCTCCACTCTCCACTCTCCTCTCTCCACTCTCCACTCTCCTCTCTCCACTCTCCTCTCTCCTCTCTCCACTCTCCACTCTCCTCTCTCCTCTCTCCTCTCTCCTCTCTCCTCTCTCCACTCTCCACTCTCCTCTCTCCTCTCTCCACTCTCCACTCTCCTCTCTCCTCTCTCCTCTCTCCACTCTCCTCTCTCCTCTCTCCTCTCTCCACTCTCCTCTCTCCTCTCTCCACTCTCCACTCTCCTCTCTCCACTCTCCTCTCTCCTCTCTCCACTCTCCACTCTCCACTCTCCTCTCTCCTCTCTCCTCTCTCCACTCTCCACTCTCCACTCTCCTCTCTCCTCTCTCCTCTCTCCTCTCTCCTCTCTCCTCTCTCCACTCTCCACTCTCCTCTCTCCTCTCTCCTCTCTCCTCTCTCCACTCTCCTCTCTCCACTCTCCACTCTCCTCTCTCCTCTCTCCTCTCTCCACTCTCCTCTCTCCTCTCTCCTCTCTCCACTCTCCTCTCTCCTCTCTCCTCTCTCCACTCTCCACTCTCCTCTCTCCTCTCTCCACTCTCCACTCTCCTCTCTCCTCTCTCCACTCTCCACTCTCCTCTCTCCTCTCTCCACTCTCCTCTCTCCTCTCTCCTCTCTCCTCTCTCCACTCTCCTCTCTCCTCTCTCTCTCCACTCTCCTCTCTCCTCTCTCCTCTCCTCTCTCCTCTCTCCACTCTCCACTCTCCATTCTCCTCTCTCCACTCTCCACTCTCCTCTCTCCTCTCTCCACTCTCCACTCTCCATTCTCCTCTCTCCTCTCTCCACTCTCCTCTCTCCTCTCTCCACTCTCCACTCTCCACTCTCCCCTCTCCACTCTCCTCTCTCCTCTCTCCACTCTCCTCTCTCCACTCTCCTCTCTCCACTCTCCTCTCCTCTCTCTCTCTCCTCTCCACTCTCCTCTCTCCTCTCCCCACTCTCCACTCTCTTCTCTCCACTCTCCTCTCTCCTCTCTCCACTCTCCTCTCCCCACTCTCCACTCTCTTCTCTCCACTCTCCTCTCTCCACTCTCCTCTCTCCTCTCTCCTCTCTCCTCTCTCCACTCTCCTCTCTCCTCTCCCCACTCTCCACTCTCTTCTCTCCATTCTCCTCTCTCCACTCTCCTCTCTCCTCTCTCCTTTCTCCACTCTCCTCTCTCCTCTCTCCTCTCTCCACTCTCCTCTCTCTTCTCTCCTCTCTCCACTCTCCTCTCTCCTCTCTCCTCTCTCCACTCTCCACTCTCTTCTCTCCTCTCTCCTCTCTCCTCTCTCCTCTCTCCTCTCTCCTCTCTCCACTCTCCTCTCTCCTCTCTCCACTCTCCACTCTCCATTCTCTCTCTCCACTCTCCACTCTCCATTCTCCTCTCTCCACTCTCCACTCTCCTTTCTCCTCTCTCCACTCTCCTCTCTCCATTCTCTCTCTCCACTCTCCACTCTCCATTCTCCTCTCTCCACTCTCCTCTCTCCATTCTCTCTCTCCACTCTCCACTCTCCATTCTCTCTCTCCACTCTCCTCTCTCCATTCTTCTCTCTCCACTCTCCACTCTCCTCTCTCCTCTCTCCACTCTCCACTCTCCTCTCTCCTCTCTCCTCTCTCCACTCTCCACTCTCTATTCTCCTCTCTCCTCTCTCCTCTCTCCACTCTCCTCTCTTCATTCTCCCCTTTCCATTCTCATCTCTCCACTCTCCACTCTCCATTCTCCTCTCTCCTCTCTCCTCTCTCCACTCTCCTCTCTCCACTCTCCTCTGTCCACTCTCCACTCTCCTCTCTCCACTCTCCTCTCATCATTCTCCCCTCTCCACTCTCCTCTCTCCACTCTCCTCACTCTACTCTCCTCTCTCCATTCTCCTTTCTCCACTCTCTTCTCTCCATTCTCCTCTCTCCATTCTCCTCTTTCCACTCTTTCCACTTTTTCTTAAATAACAATAACTGAATAATAAGATTAATATTGCAGCTTTGGTAATTAAATCAAATTGACCGAAGCATTCTTGTACTCATTACCAATTGTCGGGTTAGGTATCTTTCGAATTATATATCTATATCTTTTGTATCGCTTATATATATATATGATTTTTTATCACTTATTCATTAATTGGAAAGAAAAATTTGTCCATCCTTTTGATTTCCATAAAAAAGGTATCCACTTACCGTTGCCCTTAGGATTTTCTTTTCTATTACGTGTTGTAGCGTCGTCGTCTGGTCGTGTGTGCCCGACGCGCTATTAATATAATAGTCTACGTTAAACCTGGAGGGTAGCTCTGGCCGCTCGATTTCAGCTCCGTTTTCGATTTATTATCATCCAATATTTTTATTGATAATATTCTCACGTTAGATCATCCATTGATTTACAATTTTAATTCATTTAATTTCTATTATCTAATTACGTGTTCGTATATCCGCTCTTGCTCATTATACAGGTTCATATGTTCATGTGTATATACCTTATTCCATTGTAAATATAATGATATGCCTTGTTGGTTATTAACTCTATATTTTAAGTAGCTGACTGGCTGGACTGCAGCATAGGATTATCATACTTAATTACTGGTTAACAATTTATTAAATAATCGTAAGTTACAAAAATTATATATATTTCACTCGTACCACAAGAAAATGTTCTTTTGCTGTCCTTTCGCACTTGCGCCAACACCACCACAAAATACAGAGAAAATACTTTACTGCTGATTATCTTAACGAAATCCGGGGGGGGGGGGGGGGGGGCAACGAGAGCGTATGTCCAGCCAGTCGTGAGCGTGACCTCTCGCGCCCTTGAAAATCACTGCAAGGGGCACGACCTAGAACGGCTCTGATTGGCTGGGGCGACACGCCCGTTAACCTGATTGGTCCGTACGTAATTCGGGGGTATATCTTTTAGAAATAAAATTAAGTGGCATAGAGTACTAAAAAGTAATGCAGAAAAATGTGGCAATACAAAGCATCTTACAAAACATTTAGGAAAATAGAGAAAAACATTAGTAGAGAGAAAAATAAAAACTGTATACCAGAAAATAAAATAGTGTATGCTTAAAATAAAAAAGAAAATGTAATGCAATTCTTAACAGAGAACGGACATTGGCCATTTTAGGCGGTCTTCGTATACATCCATACAAGTAGATATGTTCGTATTGTAGCGCCCTTTCTGAGAACCACTCAAACATTTCATCCAGATGGGCACTATCTGTTATTTCCAAGGTGTGTTTTCTCCAATATTTACCTTTAGAACCCACACCCTAAAAGATGAAGAATCATACAGGGTATTTATGATCTAATTTCAACCTTATAGGTAACTGAGAGAAAGGGTAATATCGCAACACTTAATAAGCTTACAAATTTTAGTTGACATTATGAATCATAAATCATTACACTTTTACAATAATATAAACATACATTTACCAAAATGTCCAGCTACTCCAACTGGTCTCTCTTTACACTAGTTAGTCTTCTCAGCTATCGTCTTTCTTTTTCTTCATCCATCTCCTGGGCTCCCAAAAGATATTTTCTTTCATTCTTGTGCACAGCACCAGGAACAAATAAATCCAATCTTCAGCAAAATCATAAAAAAAAACCTAGAACATAAACTAAAAAAATAAACTAAAAAATAAACCCATTCCTAGGAAAGAAACAATATTCTAGTTTAGGAATGATAAAACAATATAAAGTTAGAAATCTAAATAAGTCATTTCTTAAAAGAACAAAATATATCTTGCAAACAAACAAATTACGTATAGCATTTATGTTATTATACATGATCTGAGTAATTGTATGCCCATTATAGTAAATTATGACTAAACATCATTTTAATAGTATACAATCATAAATGTTAAGAACACTTACGCTTTGAATGGGTTTTAAATTCTTAATAATAATGAGAGAGACACATCGGGATGTTGTGCAGTGCCATGTGCCAGCCTCGAGCTGTGGAGAAGACATACTATTTATCTCTAATTTCTAGTTTGATCTCCAGTATTTACTTTATTTTGTTCTATAAATCAAATATATAGTATATTATGACTTTATTAATTATATAATTACAGTTGAACATTCTTGATAATCTAAAAGACTTTCAGGCTGTGGTATGGCACTCTTCTCTGATCTCTTTCTCTCTTTATGATTATAGCAATAATAGCAGGCTTTAGTACTGTATATATTTCAATATTTAAAGTCTACTCAGATCACAAACATATAGTTCTTCTTAACCTATACATGCATAATTTTCAGAACTTAAATTAAACTTTTCAATAACTAAAATAGTACATATGGTTTTCTTAATAAAAATATCAACTATACAACCTTAATTTAACAGTACTATTGACATATAACTGTGTACCCTTTAAATAAAGAAAATGTATGGTGGAGTAACAAAAAAACTTAGTTCTTTGTAGGGTAGACTACTATATTTTACAATTTCCTAATCTTAGTAAAGAATAATATAGAAATATATAAACTTTATGTAAAACTATTAAAATAAAGTGTCATCTTTCTATAAAAATAATTAAGCATTTTATCTTACATAGCTACAGATAAAAAACTGAGGTATATATGAGTAATTCATATGCATAAAGACCAAGTGAGGTATATACAGGGTGATTTCAAGACGAATTTTTGGGTCATTCTAACTTCACATCCCTTGTGCTCATTACAGTATATTTATAAATTATAAGCCAGGTGGACCTCAGGGTACACTACACGTGTAACTGCTGTTCACATTTGATAATTGATTTTAACCTCTAACTGACATTCAAACTTTTACGAGCACATGACATTAGTAACTTAATTATGCAAATTGTGCAATGTTCTGTACATATATCATTGCTCATAAGCATCTTCTACTTCGTTCATAGAGTCTTCATAGTTCTCTGGTCCTTGAGTGTACAGTATCCGATTCCTGGCAGGTTGATGGTGCAGTCATATCTCGCAATAAATCCAGTCCCGTTAAAATGAATTGGTTTTCGTGTTTTCGAATA
>NC_061836.1:23384460-23394460 GCF_019202785.1 Penaeus chinensis
GGAGCTTCCAGGTCTCTTCCATCATGCCTGATGTAAACTGTGTACCTCTGTCGCTCAGTACTTCCTTGGGTATGCCGATTCTGCAGAACATATCGAAGAGAGCTTCTGCAACCGTGGCAGCTTCTATGTTCTTCAGGGCAACAGCTTCTGGCCATCTTGTTGCAAAATCAACGACTGTAAGGATGTATTTCGATTTATCGTCAGCACAAGGTGTAATGGGACCCACAATATCGACAGCCACGCGAGAGAACGGTTCCGAAATCACAGGAAGTGGCTGTAGAGGTGCTGCAGTATTGCGTCCCTTGTCCGTTGTCTTCTGACATATGTCACAGGAACGGCCGAGTCTTAAGATTTCAGCTCCCATTCCAGGCCAGAACATGGTGGCTTGTATTCGGGCGAGAGTTTTGGCTGCCCCCATGTGACCTCCGAGGAGCGAGTGGTGCCCCAACTTGAAGACTTGTTGGCGACATCCAGCTGGAACAACGAACTGCAGCTTCACCTCACCCTGAGGCAAGGTAGTTCGTCGGTAAAGTCTGTTGTTCTGCCATATAAAGTCCATCTTTATTCCCTTGTAGAGGCGAACATGACGTTGCTCAGCATATTCACGTAGTTTGGAGAGGGTGGCATCATTTTTCTGCTGCTCAGCTATATCCTCGCCTTTTAGTAGTGCCTCCAGACCTTGTGGATTTGCCAGTCGTGTACTGATCTCAGAGCGACGTGCAGCAGCTCTCGTAGTGACAGCAGCACTGGTCTGATCCATAATGTCTGCAGATATGGTTGGTCCATCGCGAACACCAGGGGATTCTGACATAAGGGGGACATCTTGTGCAGTAGGTTCACTCTCCTCTGCAGTTTGTGTCATCGCGTCCTTGCCTCCTTCCACCTGGGTCTGCGTCTGGACCTCTTTCGCCGGGACCAGGCCAGCTCCAGGCACGTTGCCCAGGACAAAATCGAAGGCGGGGTTATCCATAACAGCAGCAGTCACAGTGCCTGTAAAATAAGGGGACTGGCAGAAAACCTTTGCCTCACGGACAACTATTTGTGAACCATCAATCATTGTAACACGAACGGTTTTGCCAGTATAATCCTTTCTTTTTACATACCTTTTTTTTAACTACACATCCTGTGGAGCCAGAGTCTCGCATGATAATTGCTCTGCGACCCTGGACTAGGCCCTCTGCAGTAGACAATCTCTTGCTGGCTGCTGAAGGCAAGGGAAGAGGAGAGCATGCACAGAGTACATGGTGGCCAAGTGTCAGGCCAGACAGATGTACCTGGGGCTCCTCCTTTTCCGGGACACTGTTCACGGTAGCCAAGTGACCGGACTGGTAGAACGGCTCCTTTTTCACCCCCTTTCCGTGGCATATTGAAAGGCTGGTGCTTGTGTTCTCCCGGCTGTGCTTTTGCAGTTTCAGGAGATTTTGACTCCCTGCGATTCTCAGAGCAGGTTTCTTTGACTCTTGCTTTCGTTCGCCCTCTTTCTTCACCCTATAGTTGTAGCCATAAGCAGAGAACCAGCCATCCGCTATGTCCGCGGTCTCCGCCAGGCTAGTAACTTTGTTCATTCTCAGCTGAGCTCGCAATCCCTTGGGCAACGAAGCGAGTAGTTGCGTAACCAGAATGAGCTCCAGGATACCTTCCTTGGTGTCAGGTAAATTACTCCTTCGATGCCAAGTCTTGAAGAGATGAGAGAGACGAATGATGAAAAGCTTGCAGGTCTCCCGCTCGTCAAGGTGAGCTTCCTGGAACCTGCAACGGGCCTGCTCGAGGCTTATAGCGTAAGCACTCAGCAGAGCTTCCTTTAATTCGCTGTACGTCAAATTACCTTCGATTTCGGTGCGGTGATAAACATCCAGGCTGTGGCCCTGGAGGCGGGTGACGAGCTGCAGAAACATCGTCTTCTCGTCCCACCCGTGATCGGCTGCGACCCTTTCGAATACGAGGAAATAAGCTTCGACCTGGTCTGCGTCGTCAGGAAACATCGGCAACTTCGTTTTGGGAGGAGCCACGAGCGTGGGCGGCGTAGCTTTAAGGATTTCTATCTTATGCTTAAAATTTAGCTCCGCCATCCGAATTTCGTGCTCCCGTATCGCTTCGGCGGCCGCAAACTCGCGTTCGCGATCTTCCCGCTCTCTGCGCTCCGCATATATACACATTGTGTGTTGTGTTTATATACATATATGTCTATATGTCTACACACACACATACACTCACACATATATATACCGTGTATATACATATACATATATATATATATATATATATATATATATATATATATATATATATATATATATATATATATATATATATATTTATATACACGTGTGTATGTATATATATATGTGTGTGTGTGTGTTGCGCATATGACAGGTTGGTCATTATACACAAGTTTATTTTCTTTCGCAGGCAATTACTCATAGAAAGGTAGACAGATAGACACACACACACACACACACAAACATATATATATATATATATATATATATATATATATATATATATATATTTATATATATTTATATATATATATTTATATATATATTGTGTGTGTTGTGTTTATATACATATATGTCTATATGTCTATACACACACACATATACCCACACATATATATACCGTGTATATATATATATATATATATATATATATATATATACACACACGTGTGTATGTATGTATGTATATATATATATATATATATTTATATACACGTGTGTATGTATATATATATGTGTGTGTGTGTGTGTTGCGCATATGACAGGTTGGTCATTTTACACAAGTGTATTTTCTTTCGCAGGCAATTACTCCTAGAAAGGTAGACAGATAGACACACACACACACACACACACACACACACACACACACACACACACACACACACACACACACACACACAGACATACACACACAAACGCGCGCGCGCACGTGCTGGATCTTTGTCTACTCATTTATCTATTTATCTGTATACAAATATATGTATGTGAATAAATACATCTATTCAAACAGTGTGTATATATGTCCATATATTTATATACATATGCAACTAGCCACCTTAAAAAGGGACTTACAGTAGCTCAACACTAGGGAACTTGCCTGGCCACATTGATACTTCTGGGTCATGGTTTGCAAATTAAAACAAAGATTCTCTTTCTTTTTTATATTCATTGCACATTAATGTATAAAAAAGGAAAACAAATCTCCTGAGAGTGTACCAGCAGGAACCTGAACCAGAGTTAATTCATAATTACACAAAATAAAGAATGGTAAAAAATGTACCATAACATATAGAAAGAAGTGCCAACTCTTTCATTACTGATAGACAATCACTTAACAAATACTCTGTTCATGAGAAAATGCAAGATACCATAAAACATGATAGCTATATTATCATTTAATAAAAACATTATTTTATTTTTTTATTCAAGTTTCTAGATGTGACACAAACATATATAAACCACATTATTACGCAATAATAATTGTAATATCTGTATCATTACTCTGTCATTATTACCAAGTCAACTTACACACCATGTAAACACAAGAAATGTCCATAGTGCACAGCTGCCCCCAAGACTCCCGAACTCGACACCAACCACCTGAGGAGAATTTTCATTTCATATAAAACACATAATGCTGATGCTTCTCAAGTTTCTATTCTTACCCATCACAACTTATCTCTTTTCTTACGTTAACATCAGTCCCCATGCTTCGCGACAATACAAACTATTGATTAAACCAACCTGTTACTGCTGACAATTACTGTCAGTTTCATAATAGCAAAATTTCCCGTCAAGCGTCTCGAGCCCTCGGAGTCGTGTCCCAAAGCCATTTCACCTTTCGAGTCGGTGACGCTGTTCCCACAATGCACCAGCGGAAACGCACGAAATTGGAACAGTACTCTATGGCTCGCTCACACACACACACACACACACACACACACACACACACACACACACACACACACACACACACACACACACACTGATTTTTATTTGTTAGGATGTTCTGTAGTTTGAAGAATGCATCTTTTGCTAGCCCGATTCTGCGTCTGATTTCATTCTTGCAACGAGCAAGAGGTTACAATAGTTCCTATATAATTGAAGGAGGAGACATGTTAGATTTCTATTTCTCCGTGGTTCAATGGACAAGTTGGTGGGGCCTCAAACTTTGAAATCACCATACATTTGGTTTTCTTGCTATTGACATGGAGACCAAGATGTTCACTAGCTTCCAAAAAAGTATCAAAAAGCTTTTGGAGGTCATTTACCGATGGCGTCATGAGAACTGTATCATAACGAAGGTTATTGATCTTCCAACCGGTTAATTATTCCTTCTTAACGAGCTTTAATCTTCCGCAGGATAATTATAAATTGAAAAACTTAGGTGACACCACACAACCTTGTTATTTACTTTTCTTTTATCCAGATCCAGAGCTATTCCGTTTTTATGTTCCTGGCTTGTTATTTTTTCTAGACTTATTGAGTTAGTCTGATATCTTTGTCATCTATCTGGATATTTGCGAGGAATTTGAACAATTCTAAGTGCCGGACCTTTTCGAAAGCTTTTTGATAGTCAATGAAAACCAGGAAGATGTTTTACTGGTGCTGGATGCCTCTCTAGGCAAGCATTCTCGTGACGAAGATAACATTCCTTGTACCTTCATTCTTCATACACCCAAACTGGGTCTATTTCTTTAGGTTACTTTCCTGTTTTATAAATATAATTTAGAAAATTCCAGATAAAATCAATAACTTTCTCTTATAAGGCCCTGATAAGTTCGATCTTTATACTGTCAGGACTTGCAGCTTTCCAGATTTCATTTGCTGTAGGGACCAACACACGTGACTTCAGAATTGATGGACCAGAAGTGACAGCTTCCAGGATTAGATCTTTTGTTGGCTTTTGTTCTTGAACATATTCTTCCCAACAAGAACTGGCATCCTCGGTCTCGTAGAGAATGCGTCCATCTTCTACAGTTTTGGGAAGAAGAGGATCATTGACCGGTACTTTCATCACACTTCTCCTGCAGCCAATTTTATTTGGCTTTCTTCCATTCTTTTTTTTTTTTGTAAAGATTGTTAACTAATTCATATTGCACGGTGGTCTATTTGGAAACTTGCCGTTTCCGTAGCAGGTCTTTGCGCTCTGGGTAGAACCAGCTTGATGAGGGCTTTTTCTTTTCCATTGTTGGAATTGCCTTAGCAGCTGCTGATTTTCAAAATAAGAAAAAAAAAAAAAAAATGCTGAAAGTTTTCTCGCACCTCTTGATTAATGTAATGTTCAAGATAGGAGGCAATCTTTGCTTTCATTATTTTTTGAGGGACTATCTAAATTTTGTTATTACTTGATTATGGTCTAGATTTGCGTCTGCACCCGGATGTGTTCGAGAGTTTTTGATTGCGTTTCGGCATCTTGAATTTTTTATAAGATAGTCGATTTGGTTTTTAGTTCTATCACCTGGACTAATCCATGTATATTGTCGTCTGGGATGTCCATTAAACCAGGTATATGTGATGACCAGATTTTTCTCCTTACACCAATCTGTAAATTTATCTCCCCATTCATTCCGTTTTCCCAGACCGTGCAATCCAACAGTCTTCCCATCCCTTTTTGAGCCAACTTCAGCATTAAAGTTACCCATGACAATCATAATTTCATTTGATTTACATGAAGAAAATAATTCATCAAGAGAGCTGTAAAAGCTGTTAATTTGTTGCCATTCAGCATCCGCAATGGGGCATAGGCTATTATGATATTTACATATATAGGACAGAACAATAGAACGGATATTTATTTATTTATTTTTTATTTATTTACTTTTCTTTTATTCAGAACCAGAGCTATTCCGTTTTTATGTTCCTGGCCTCCTGAAAAAAAAAAAAATCTTGTCTTTCATATAGTCGCCAATATTGAGACATCTGACTTCGCACAAACCTAAGTATTGCATGTTCATTCTGTCCATCTCGGGGAGAATATTGTCCAGTTTCCCAGTTTGATATAAACTTCGGATGTTCCATGTTCTGATCTTGGATAGTTATAATCTAAATCGTTTAGCCAATATAATGTTTGTTAGTTAGTTTGCAGTCACAAGATGACGATCGCAGCATCCCTGCATTTGGATGCTGCTACAAGACAACCTTATGAGGCCTCGTTGACGCAGTTCTGTTTATTTTCTAGGACTAGGACCTTATTTTTCCCCAAGGGAACAGTTCATTAGGTAATCATTGTTGGTGGTTTTCAACACCATCATATCTATGATAGACTCACCCATAAAGGTATCTAGGTTTGATTTACCCAATATATGCAAATCTGTGCGTGAGATTTGTGTGTCCACTGGATATGTGTATTTATGCATATATTTATATGTATATACACATCTATCTATTTATCTATCTATTTTCTATCTATATATATGTGTGTGTGTGCAAATGTATGTATCTCTCTCTCCCTCCATATATATATATATATATATATATATATATATATATATATATATATTCTAGTTTTTCTAGTTCTCTGTACTACGACAGGTCCTTTTTGGCATCCATTTTTTCTATGACCCTCTATTCTCTGTTAATTCTCTAAACATACCCAGTCTTTTCCACGGAACTGAGGGCCATATCCTGAGATGTCTGCTATAAATACAAGTGAAACATCAGTCAGTGTTGTTTCCCGTTGCCGTTTTTTATTGTCTCAAGAAGGGTTTTCAGCCAAGGCTAAAGAATCCCATCTACCCTTTCTCAATTTCTCGCATGAGTGGGATCCTGACAGGTGTTCCACTCTTGGTCGCAGTGGACCTGGGAGCGATAGAGGCTAAGACAGGGGTTCCCAAACTTTTTGTTCCTCAGTACCCCTTAGGCTTTTTATAGGTTCCCATGTACCCCTAACACTAAAAATTAATCTTAATAGTAAAAAAGGACATTTTAATATTTTAATTATTTAAGTCTGCATGTTTAGATTACATAGGCATCTTAAATGATGAAAACAGAAATAAAGCAATTACTAAGGTAACTGATATTTTGATCCAGCACATACAATACATACCTTTTTATTATTATTATCCAAAACATTAATGAACAAAACTCAGGTATTCTTATTTTAATGCATCGCACTAACTCAACATAAATGGATCACTACCAATTCAACACACATTCAGTCCTACACGTCCTGTACCAGTCATTTCTAGATTGGTACAGGTAGTCCTACAGATTTACACTGCAGATCAAGCCATGTGAGGTTTATAATAGTAAAAACAAATGGTATTACCTTACACCCAAGAAATTTCAATAAAGGTGGTGCTAATCAACACAAAGAAAATGAGAAAAGTGCAATCTGAGTGCAGATTACAACACCATGTATTGTGCAAGTAATTGTTTCCTTCAGACCAAATGTACCCCCTGAAACGTGCAAATGTACCCCTGGGGGTACATGTACCCCAGTTTGGGAACCCCTGGGCTAAGAGGTGGCTCCATACTCCTCAGGACCAGAACTCCACTACCGGATGCAGTTTATACTCATACCCAGGCGTAACACATATGTGTGTATATATATATATATATATATATATATATATATATATACATATATATATGTATATACATATATGTATATATAGATATGTATGTTTGTATGTATACATATAAGTATGTGTGTATATACATATGCATATACACATTTTTTCTGAATATCTCTGCAGATTCGGCATGTACGACCAGCTCGAGAAGGAAGGTTGCCCGGAGTACCGCTGCGAGTTTACCTACAACAGAACCAGACTCAGTGAAGCCGATGCCATTCTCTTCAAGTCTGACGAGTAAGAATTGTGTGTGTGTGTGTGTGTTTGTTTGTTTGTTTCTGTTTGTGTGTTTGTTGTTTGTTTGTGTGTGTGTTTGTTTGTTCGTGTGTGTGTTTGTTTGTTTGTGTGTGTGTTTGTTTGAGTGTGTTTGTTTGTTTGTGTGTGTTTGTTTGTTTGTGTGTGTTTGTATGTTTGTTCGTGTGTGTGTTTGTTTGTGTGTGTGTGTTTGTTTGTGTGTGTTTGTTTGTTTGCTTGTTTGTTTGTTTGTGTGTGTTTGTTTGTTTGTTTGTTTGTGTGTGTGTGTGTTTGTGTGATTCGTCTCTAAAATCAACCTCATTCGTGTTACCAGCATCCGGATGGACAACCTGCCCAGCCTGCGCCTGCCCCACCAGCGCTGGGTGTGGGTGGAGGTGGAGGCGCCCCTAAGCCAGCGCGGGATCAACGCTATGAGCATCGCCGACGACCTCGGAAGTTACAACATCAACTGGACCATGTCTTACCACTCGTCCTCGGAAGTCATTGGGATGAACGGATACCTGTACACTCTCAAGTTCCCGATTCAGTAAGTGGGACGGAAAAATATTCATTCTTTTAAACGGAAATTGGAGGATATATTTGCCGAGGAATAATAATAATAAAAAAGAAATGAGTTTTCCGTACCTGGCAGATGAGTCATTTTCGACCATTGTATCGTTGGTCCTTTTCACTGTCGTTTATAATGCTGATTCCAATTTTACTCTCGCTGGGTTTATAATGAGACTGATCACGTGTAACATCGAGGGAAGGTAAATCTATATAAGATCATACATCCCAATATTTCACAATTCCTTTATGTGAGGTTGGGTTTATAATAATTTCAGTCAGGACCGTATGGTATAGTTATTAACATCGCCCAATAATACATTATGTACAGATACAGAGAAGACTACAAGCAAAATGGCGGACAAAGACGCATGTGTAAAATCAATCCGCGCCAATACAAATTCCGAAGGGAAACAGAGCAAGAACAGTGTCGATTACCTGTCGACCTCGTTCATGAGATAGCGAAAATAATGCTCTCTGAAACTAACACCGACTTTGACTTCGATATCATCATATCATTAATTTCTTGAGCACAAAAGTTCCTAAACCATAATAGCTTCAGTCCACATTGTATCCTGTGTTAAGAACAAGGAACAAGTGAAGAAAAACGCTCCCCATACGAACATGCTCTTTATAATAACAACAGCTTTCATTTCTAGTTGTTCCACTCAAGGAGCTTGGGTCCGCTCTTTGGCAACGTCCTACAACAGACTATAAAAATAGCATATACATCCTTAACAGAAACCTAATTGTAGGTCCATGTTTAGTAAGAGACTGTAGAACAAGGTTTTCATTAGTCCTTCAACAGCTAACAACTACGCACCTCTTTAAACATCGCAACGCGTTTGTGCAATCTTCTAATGGCAAGTTTACGTAAGATTGCACTTGCCTCATGTTAAGTTAACTGCCGAGACCAAGGAACGTTAATGATCCGATGCTCATTTTCAATGTTTTACTAATTATGAATTTCACTTTTATGAATAAACATAAATAAGACTAGAGAGGCTGAGTTAAAGGTATTACATTACATAAATCATATGATACAAGATTCTTAAAAACTGACTGAATAAAAGGAACAGGAGGAAGCGATTTGAAGAACAAGTGATGTTCTCAGTAAAGGTAGTTGTAACCTGGCTCTTTCTGAAGTTCTAAAGTTTAATTAACGTGTCTGACATCTATCTGATTTACATATTAATACACATCTTCCATGAACCTGTTCCAAAATTGTACCTTCTTCACCAACATCTCACATCTTACAACTGGAAATGCATAGAATATGTTTCGTATAATTAGAATGGAGGCTCAAAATTTATTTGCAAATATTCGTACTTAAAATAAGTGTAGCATACAATGCCGTGAATCTCTGATAGCGAACTGTAATATGAAAAATTAAATAAAAGAAATGCAGAACTTGCAACGTACAGCACAATACTGAACAGTGAATATATTTAAAGTTCACAGGCCTAACTGAATGCCTCTGTGTTGCCATTCTTTGGTCCACTGTAACAGTTGTCATTATTTCGCTCTTCCATCTTTCGACTTTTTAATTATTGGGTTGGAAGTACATTGCGTAACTATTCTTCAGACTACGCACTTTGAAGCCTTTGATCAACTATCTTTATT
>NC_061836.1:23424460-23429460 GCF_019202785.1 Penaeus chinensis
GATTGACGTAGACGGAATCCTATAAGGTGGAAGGGCTTAGCTAACTGCCAGGTAGATTAATCCTGAGGTATGGAATGGGTAGTGAAGGTAGGAGAGAGCAGGAGAACTTATCTCAAGCACGTAATGGATATATGCTCTTCACCAAGCATTTCAAATAATATGGTTTCCTGTTTTCATTACCAAAAGAGAGGAAGCTAAAGGTGTGAAGAGGGGGAGGACCTGCGAAACTACGCAATAAAAAGATTGGTGATAGACTTTCCATGTGATTGAATCGGGGTTTATTGCATTTAATATGAAATACGGATGAAATGCTCCTTTGTACATAGCTTAATTGGTAAAGAAAATTCAATCTCTAATACCAGTACGCCAGCACACTCACATTCACACAGATTTACACACACACACACACACACACACACACACACACACACACATATATATATATATATATATATATATATATATATACATATATTTATATATAGGTATATATATATAAATAGATAGATATATATACATTTATATGTTGATATGCATGTACAAATATATCTATATGTATATATATATATATATATATATATATATATATATAACACTCACACACAAACATGTATATATATATATATATATATATATATATATATATATATATATATGTAGATGCACACACACACACACACACACACACACACACACACACACACACACACACGCGCGCGCGCGCGCGCCCGTATTTATATATATATATATATCTATATATGCATACATATACTCGAAACATCTCATTCACACCTTTTTTACATATATATATATATATATATATATGTGTGTGTGTGTGTGTGTGTGTCTGTAAGTATGTGTATATAGATAGATAGATATTTGCATGAATATGTGTGTAATATATATATATATATACATATATATACATATATATAGACACACACACACACACACACACACACACACACACACACACACACACACACACACACACACACACACACACACACACACACACACACACGAGACGGACGCATAAAAAATGGCTTTTAGTGATAAGGCCAGTTCATGAATAATAGGTTTTCCCCTGGGTGAGAAACACTTGTCAGGACATTTTATCTATTTATTGATTTATCCTTATCTCCATTTATTCATTATGAATGACCAGTGCCTTTATGTTCGGATAAGATCAACTTCCTCATCTACCAACACAAGACATAGAATCGGCGAGACAGTTGGCATCAGAAAAGCGAATTAACTACACCGGACTTCCCTTTGGCCCTCGTGAACGGTTCACTCTCACGGAATTCCTAGAGTGCACAGAGACACTCAGCTTTGAGACGAAACAACTAAACACTAAACGAAAACTGGAGCACACCTCTCTCCCTGCACCCCCCCCCTCCGTCATGCCCCATGCACCTCCCCCCTCCCCGGAAATTCCTGAGCACTGACCATCACAGGAGCAGCACACACCTGCGCAGAGTCGACTCCTCAGAACCGGTTACGTGCACATAATTTAATTGATGTGCTTGATGTAATTATTTTATTTCTATTGCACTGTATTTTCATAATTGTTAATTAGCAATCATCTTTATCATTATCAATAATCATTGTTATTATGATTATTATAATTATCATTTTCATTGTTATCATTGTTCACATCATTTTTATTGTTATCGTTGTTCACATTATTTTTATTGTTATTAATAGTATTGTTATCATCTTAAGGAAATATTATCGAAAACCGCAAGGTATATATTGGATATTGATATGTTTATAACTGAATAACATCAACAGTAACAAAACTGTTGACAACAATAATAACAAGTCAAAGGCAATCATCAAGACATAAAACATATTGTTTAGCCTGATATTGTTATAGGAGAATCGATCGTTAAAACATTACCAACAATAACATCGCCATCATCACCAACCACTCCAGCAACAAAACCTAATAATAAGTATTCTTAAAACATCAATAAGCAAAAGTGTTCAACCCAACAATAACAGCAAAAGTGATATACTGAGAAAAGTCACGTTGATAACGGAAAACACATTAAGAAAAAGGAACATGAAATCAAGATGGTAAGATCCACTGTAACAACACACCCACGTGTAGATACGTCTAACGTTGCCAGTTGGAATGATCCCAACACGGATCTAATAATAGATCTTCCGTTCAGTCTCCTCTCTCTCTCACTCCATTTTTTTCTTTTATGCTTTCCGCTCTTTCTGTTACACTGTTTACCTTTGTCATGTTGCCTAGAAGGATTCTTGTGTTCATAAACAAGAAAAGGGAACGTCCTTTAAAATGCGCGCACATTCATTCAAATATGACACTATATATAGCCCAAACACATCGATAGAGGTTGCAGACACGTGCGTGCTCTCTGATAGGCATCACGCACATACAAACACACACTCTTCCACACAATATATGAACGCGCGCGCGCACACACACACACACACACACACACACACACACACACACACACACACACACACACACACACACACACACACACACACACACACACACACACACGGGTATATGTTATCTTGTAAGGACTGTACAGTATCACGGAAGAAATATTTCGAAAGTCGCTGGAACTATTTCGGAGTTGTTTACAACTTGGAAAGTGACTCCCTGTGTATAGTAATTTAATTTTCGGTTCAAAGCGTTATTATCCACCCCTCCTAAGTGTTGTTGGATAGTCATTAATTTGCTTAATGTAATAATGGCAGGATTATGTACTTATGTAACGTTGAAAAACACGTGTTCCTGTAACAAAAGTCCGGTAGCTTATATGCCACGTAACAGGTTGGAAACATGAAGACACAGTTGGCAGTTATAACGTATTGTGTTGTAGTGATTGATCTGGAACTGTTATTTTCTCTGCCTCTCTCTCTCTCTCTCTCTCTCTCTCTCTCTCTCTCTCTCTCTCTCTCTCTCTCTCTCTCTCTCTCTCTCTCTCTCTCTCTCTCTTAATGCGCGCGCTAATATAAGCATTTGGCTGTCAAGTTTATGCTCAATTTATTTCATATGCAAGTATATGTATGCATGTGCGCGCGCACACACACACACACACACACACACACACACACTCGCGCGCACGCACGCACGCACGCACGCACGCACGTACATACATACTCATATATACCCATGCATATATTCATGAATATATATACATATATATACACACATATACATACATACATACATATATATATATATATATATATACGTACACATACATACATATATCTATATATACACATATATAAGGTGTGTGTAAGTGTAAATATATACACACACGCACATATATGTATGTTTGTATATATGTATATATACACTTTCATATATACAAACATACACGTGTTTATATCTACCTCTACATCTATATCTATCCATCTACATGAATATATATATATATATATATTTATATATATATATATATATATATATATATATATATACATATTTAATTATTCACACACACACATATATATATATATATATATATATATATATAGATATATATAGATATACATACATACATATCTATACATGCATACATATACATACACACATAGAAGCATATCTATAAAATATATGTGTCTGACTGCTCTCACTATAAAAAGGGACTCTTGGCGCCTCGCTCACCCCAGATGGGATGAAGGCTTATAACCGGTCACTGTCATTTCTCCGCTTGCTCCTGGCCTAGTCAAGGACATGGCAGACAAGCTGTTGCCTAGTGCCATTAAACAGTCACGTGGATTTTAGTTCATTACCTTTACTCTCTCCCCTTTATGATGTAAAAGTCTTGTAATTTCTACCTGCAGCTGAGGTTATTTGTTGATACAAATTAAACATCTAATAAAAAGGTGTTTTTTTGTAATGATGAGGATGATGGAGATGATCATGATAATTGTAACAAAAGGCACAACAAAAACAAAACAACATAGACAGTGATGATAATAATTATGATAATAATAATAAGTATTATAATTATGTGATATTTATATTTATAATATCTATAATATTAATTATATCTATAATGATATCTATAATATTTATAATATTCATAATGATATCTATATTTATAATATTCATAATGATATTTTTATTTATAATATTCATAATAATATTTATATTTATAATATTCATAATAATATCTATATTTATAATATTCATAATAATATCTATATTTATAATATTCATAATATAATCTATAATATTTATAATAACAATAACTATTATAATTATAATACTATTACAACTAACAATAATAATACAATATTGACAATGATAATAAAATCTAGTGTCATGTCCTTAAGACAATCTAAGAAAAAGTTTTCTCTGGCAATTTAAGTGACAGAGTTTGAAGGTGTCGCTAGATGTCCCTCTTGCCTTCATTTCAAGGAGAGTTTCCCTATCGACGAGTGTAATCACAGACGACTGGGTCCGTCAAGCAATTAACTCATTAGCTAATTCGTGCCACGGATCTTTAGGTGAAATGTCTACCTATTTAATTCTTCGATTTATTATTTCTGTGGCTGATTTTTCACCGGGAGGAGATGTGTTGGAGTGAATCCAAAGGAGAAAAAGGTGTCTGAAGTAAGTGTTGATTTGTATATGTAGCAGTTTAATAAAATTATCATGTTCTTATATATTTTGATGTTTGATTTTAGGTATGAAATAATATCTCACCCTACTTATTTTTCTTCTCAGATAGTAATAAGTAATTGGGTTAACGAAGTGATTGGATAAAAAGGTATGGTAAGTATATGCGACAAATACACTGTTCAAGATCATTTTAAAAATGTGTGCTTTAAACAAAAGTTCGTGGAAAGGTCGATAATTAAAAATCATATGGAAGGTTTTTGATTTTAGTGCACCTGAACATTCTTGTGCCAGTGTGTTATAACGTGCTCAAAATGAATCCTTAAATGCAGGTAATAACGGCTTGCCGCCAGTTGGAAGTCAGGTACCATTCAAG
>NC_061836.1:23434460-23436960 GCF_019202785.1 Penaeus chinensis
ATAATGATAATGATAATGATGATGATGATAATGATAATGATAATGATAATGATAATGATAATGATAATGATAATGATAATGATAATGATAATGATAATGATAATGATAATGATAATGATAATGATAATGATAATGATAATGATAATGATAATGATAATGATAATGATAATGATAATGATAATGATAATGATGTTGATGTTGATGTTGATGTTGATGTTGATGTTGATGTTGTTGATGATAATGATAATGATAACAATAATAATAACGATAACGATAATAACATTTATAATGATAATGATGATAATGGTAAAAATGATAATGATAATATAATAATAATAATAATAATAATAATAATAACAATAACGATAATAATAACAATTATAATGATATTGATATCATAATAACTGTTATCATTATCATCATGACCATTATTATAATTCGTAGTTGTAGTAGTAGATGTAGTAGTGGTGGTAGCAATGTAATTTTTCTTATATTTATTTTCATTTTTATTTTTATCCTTTTCCATATTCTTGTCGTTCTCATTCTTATTCGTATTATCATTACCATCATTATTTTCATAATCAATCTTATGATTCTTACTTTTGTTTTTATTGTTATCATTTTGATTCTTGTTATCATCTTTATTCTTATTCTTGTTGTTGTTATTACCACCATCATTATTATCATTACCCTTATTGCTACTTTTATCATTATTATCATTATCATTATTGTTACTTTTATCATCATAATAACCACCATCATTATAATATCCATTATCATTATGATTATAATTATAATAATAACCACTATCATCATTATTCACATAATTATTATTACATCTACTAGCAATATCATCATTATTCATTATTTATTCATTATCATTATTATATCATTATTATTATCATTTGTAGTAATAAGCATTGACTCTTGGTATAGGTTTGCTGCCACCACCTGGGTAGTCCAGAACGTAAATTTGTATGTTAACGAGTGAAAAGCGTCTAGAAGAGGATAAGCGAAACTACAGAATAAATATGTAAGTGTTTAGTAATGGCCCTATAAAGGTTCAAGGGTTAACACTTCGGTTAGTGTGGTTATGTCCGAGGTGGAGTGCGTGTTGTCCTGAAGCCGATGGACGGTATAGAGTTATAGGATTTGAACTTATATGCCGACATGAGAATCTAGGAAGAGAATCACTGACAAATTGCACTTTAGAAAATCTTTCATCACTGGGCACTTTTCCCCACTTCAAGATTTTATCCACTCATAGTTTTGGATCTTTCACATTTTCCTTTTAACTTTGTCAATTTCATTTCATTCCTCTTTCCCTTCATCCATGTCATTACTCCAGAGAAATACCGTCAGTCTTTATGTTCTCTATTTTCCATATATAATTTATCATAACTTGTTGATTCATTTCTATTTTGCTGTTATTAAAGATTCTTTGGTTTTGATAACACTTGTCTAAGGTGAGGGAGTATATAAGGGTACATCTTAGAACATAAATATTAAATACGTTCATTTCATAAATATAAAACATATATTAGCGATAAAACTAAAATGAAAAAATTCACATTAAAACCATATCGAAAATGCACTCTTAATATAATATTTAACGCTAGAAATCCTCAAAAGTTAAAGAATATGGAGGAAATCTTAAAAAAAAAATAAATAAATAAATAAATAATAGGAGCAGATCGCCTTAATAGGATATATGAAAAACAAATCTTCCGTCTTCCCGCTTTACAGTTTGTATCCAATACAAACTTCAGGTAAAAAAGAAATAACCGAGTTACATATCTGAGAAATAGTCTCTAATCTGACCTTTTTTTTGTTTGTCAGCAGCATATGACCATGTTAACAGAGCGAGCCAAGATCATTAAGCCAATGGATCCTATTCATTATTTCAGTCTAGGCAAGGTCATAAAATTTTGTCTCCTTTAGAAAAGTGATTACTTTACTTAATATTTTCTAATCATTTGCTAGCAGAATTGGCAAAGTTAATCGTATGTATTTGACTGAATTCTTCTTCTTTGAGTAATTGTGGAACGCCATCGTCACTTCGGTTGTGGGTTACTTGCAACCTATATCGACCTCAAGAAGGCGTTTGACTCGGTGCATCGAGAATCGCTATGGGAGATTCTGAGACTTTGGGGAATTCCGACACGGATTATTGGTCCAATAGCAAGACTATGTAGCGGTCCTGATAATAGGTAGAGCTACTACCCAAAGTCAGTGTGGAACAACACTAGGCAACATCAAGGTCTCAGACTTCGACTTTGATGATGATGTTGCTATCCTGTCTGGTCCCTGGAGTCACTGGTGGCGGCTTTTGATGCATTAGGAATGAGGCGAAGCCTTGGGCCAAGAGGTCTCCTGTACCAAGACCAAGATTCAGGACTTTGGGGGCCTGTTAGGGGAACCTTTTTAATCGATCCACAGAGAGCTTTGCATACCTTGGTAGTGTAGTCCATATCTCTGGGCTGTCAAACCAAGAAGTCAG